>NC_134405.1:310578073-310878073 GCF_038048845.1 Mixophyes fleayi | reverse complement strand
TGTGACTCACATGTTTACATCCATTGGGGGTGTTGTGGGGTATGCAATGTGAAATGTGTTTTATATTGATACTGCCATTGTATTGCTATGTATGTATTCACTTTACACTGTGATTTTTCATGCAATAGTGATGTAGAAAAGTTTACATGTGTGTGGTCATATGTGAGTTAGGTGTGAGTGAGATTAGCTAGGCAGCCCCATTAGGTGTAGTTTAGGGTGCCCAGCTAATCGGGGGAGAATGTAACACCCCCCTAGTGGTGTTTTAGTTAAACCTTTACCTCAGTGAATTCAGGAGGGGTCACCTAGAGGGTAAGCTAATAGTTTATGAAAAGTTACATAAACAGGTTACCATGGTGATAACCCAGCCCAGCCTGGAGACTGAGGGAGAGGAAGGAGGGGCTGTCATTAAGGGGGGATAGGAACTGAGAAGAGAGACAAGAGGAGAGTGGTAGCTGGGGACCTGGGGTGGAAGCTCCCAGGCTCCCCCAGCATTCCCTGGAAGTCTGAGCGTGGTGACTGAGCCAGGGCAAGGAATGTGTGCCCTGGATGAGGGGGAGAACTCCATGCCACTATAGAGAACCCAAGAGAGAGGGGGACACTTTGCATGGAAGAGGCCCTGGAGTGAGGGCTGCTACAAGAGGCCTGGTAGCTGTAGTGTCAGATCCTGAGGCTGAGAGTACACAGAGTGACGTGTCAGAGCACAGGAGACATCATCCCCGCAGAGGAGGGATGAGCTGCAGTTAAGAGGTACACAGAGTGTGTCAGAGCTGCATGGAGGAGAGGCTGCCTGCCTATTAGCATCCATGCATGTGCCCCTGCAGAAAGGGTGATCTGCAGTGAGTATGGAGTGCAAGAGACATGTAAATTATGTTATTTAACATCTGGATAACATTAAGAACTGTGCAGGAGGAGTGATAAGATATTTGCAACCATATTCGTATTGCTCATTAAGAACTGTGCTGGAGAGAGTAAGGAGATGTATATATTCTGCAACCATTATGATTATCGTGCTGGAGGAAGAGTGTAAATAAAAGTTCAGTTTGTTATAGAGATGGTCTGGCGCCCAAATTATTGTGACTTCTATTACACTGCACCAAAGTGACATTACCTGTGTCCCACTAACTACAAAGAAACACCTGCATGTGCAGGGACCCCCTGATCATTTACACCCATGCCCATCAGCTAGCCAGGGCTTGAGAAGGAGGTGCACTGTGTACCCTTTGCACCCCACACTACACACAGTGACAGGGGGTTACAGTAGAGTAAGGGGATGTTGTGCCAAAGTATTTAAAACAGTCTTCTGTAATAACAAGCAGATTGAGGGATTTTGAAAAAAATATGAATGGATGTGAATTAAGATCGTTTGTAACCAGAATGCAAAAGAAAAAGAAGAAGGGTTGTGGAGAGTTGTGGAAGTACATGATTGATCTGATTGAAAAAGGAGTGTGAGCAGATAGTGGGACCTGGGGTTAGGTGAGATGTCACCAGCAGCCATGAGAAGGTGTAGATCAAGTAATATAACATGGGAGGATGACTTGTGAGTGTGAGCTCTGTTTCTGTTTGTGTAGACCTGTGTAGGAGTTGGGTGCAGGGAGCAGAACAGTTCATGTGTGCAAGCAAACAAGGAGGAATGCAGTGTGGGGCAAATAATGACTATTATTATTATTATTACCAGAGGTCAGAACCAGGGCAAGCAGCCAAGGCAGGAGCCTAAAACGGAAGCAGGTTGCAGGTGAAACAGGAAACGATGGAGCAGGTGTGAACCAATACTCTATATATCTCTATAAAGGGTAGCCCTGATTGGGCAGGAGCAGATTCGGCGGTCAGAACACAGCTGACCACCGATGAGAGCCGAGGTTTAGCATCCCGTTGCCTAGCAACGGCTTGCGGCTGCTACTGCACATGCGCGCGCAGTGCGTCTGTCTGAACAGAAGGTGAGCATCCTATTGCTAGGCAAAAGGACACGAGCATTGAGAGGAGGCAGGCAGCTGTACCTGGCACACAGAGGAAGTGCAGTGATGGCGCCTCACAGAGAGAGTCAGACCTGGACGCATATTGAGATGCGTCCGTCTCTGCATACTACATACTAAGTGTCTTTTTTTCAAAGGCTATTTTCACCTGTATTTTAGATGAAAAATGCATCTAACACTACATAAGGCCTTTTGTGCATAAAGAACAGAGGGTCACATGAGGAAAGGATTACACATGTGTGGCATCACTGGAAGTAAACGGAAAGACCGGACAGGATAAGAAGTCTGTATGAGTTTGATGTTTCCTGCAACTTACTTCCTCCAGTTGACAATCTTACCACCGATACGCTGTTGTAACAATATCAGAGGTAAGATTCCTTTTATTAACCTAGATTGATGCTGGCTGACCAAGGGTGTGGAGTCTAACAGATTCCCTGGTTGTCAACAAGAACCGACGCAAGGCAGGATGAACCTAGCTGCCAAGAACCTGCAGGTCGCGGTCCCCTGACCTGCCACTAGGTGTAACACACGATACTGAACACAGTAGGAAAGAAGCAATCAGAGAAACTGAGAAAATGGTTAATAATAGGTTCTGGTGGCAGGTGGTGTGCCAGAACAAGCTGGGGTCTGATACACAGGCAGACAATGAGGTACAGGGTCAGGAGGCAGGTGGATAGTCGCATCGGAGCCAGAGTCTATTATACAGGATGGTAATGTGTAGCAGAATCAGGAGGCAGATGGAGTGTCATGAAGGAGTCAAGGTCTGGTACACAAATGGTCAATGAAAAGGATAGCAACTCGGGAGCGAGAGCACAGGAACTGAACAAGGACCAGAAGTCAGACAAGCTGAGACACTTGGTGCTCTGACAGTGCTGCAGTCTCAGAGTGAGGTTTATATACTCTGCAGAAATACTATGCCGCCTCCCAGCCATGATCACGTGACTGCCAAAACCAGGAAGTGTTGAGTTCTACACAGAGGGAGAGGAAATATTTTTGAGAGACAACCAGTTGCTAATGAGTTAATTAGACCATTTGTCAGGCGCCGTCTCCTGCACCAAGTGTCGGCACCTTCTCGTCAGCCACGTCCCATTGCCTAGCAGCGGGACGCTCCTTGTTCCCAGCACGCAATGCGTGCACATGCTCTGTTCAGTCGCGTCCCGTTGCTAGGCAGCGGGACGCTATCTTCACTCACCTGCCAAATCTCCATCACCCAATCAGGATGCACCTTATGGTTTATAGAGCACCCTCTGACACATGTTCGGTGCCAGAGTTCTGGTTTACTCCTGCTCCAGCTCTTCCTGAACTTCTGATCCAATGTTCTTCAGACTCAGCTTCCTCTTACTATTCTCCTGTCTTTCGTTTTTTTACCTCGCTGCCCGGCTGGTTTGACTATTTGGCTTGACCGGACTTCTCTCTGGAACCTCCCTGTGTACCGCACTGCTCGTTTGGCTTTAACCTGGACTGCCTGACTACGCCTGTCTACTACTGTCGCCACACTGGTGACTGTCTTGGAGAACCGCGACCTGCGTACCCTCTGCAGCTAAGCCTAAACTCCCCTGAGGGGGTCCCTGGTGAATACCGGGGGTACGTTAGACTCTGTGCTGCCCTGTTCAGTTGCACTAATTACCGGTTAGTGGCCATCTCTGAAATTCCGTGACACCATTACACTAAATGCTGCTGCAGCAGATTATCTAGACCATTAAATCACAATAGACTTTTAGTGCAATTATACACCACATACCAAACAAAATCAGTAGAGATCATCATCATCATCATCATCATCACTATTTATTTATTTAGCGCCACTGATCCTGCAGCGCTGTACAGAGATGCAACAAGGATTAATCCAGCTTTTTCAGGTTAAATGCTTTAGCAGAAATGACTGTAGGTTAGGTCCACTTTACAATAATACCTACGGGGGTAAATTGTAATCCACAGGTTCAATCGAAGATTCAGCTGGACACATGATTTACTTGTACAAGATGCAATCAGTAATCAATCTCTCCCAACAACTGTAGAGTTGAACAACCTGCAAGTATCTTGTGAGCAACCATTATAGGCAGTTTTACAATAGAATCAAACTTCTGATTTAATATAGACAAGCTCTTGTGACACATGATTTCTCTCTATATCCTTTGCACACTGAGTCAGCTTGCAGACAACTTTAAATACAGCAGATTTGGTTGGAATAAATTCTTCCTTTTTCCTCTCAATAGCAATATTACAGTCCTGGAGGTTTTAATAACACAGCTTGATCTGACATTTCACTTTAATAACGTGAACATACCAAAGCTAAATAAACCATATACTTATATGTACTTTGGGTTCTGTTGACATCTGATAGACAGTGGCAAGCTGGGTCTTTTTCCTGTTTCTCCAAAGTTTCCTTATGGACTAGCTTTTAAGTCTAGAACTTTAGCTTCAAATTCCCTTAGGGCAACAGTCCAGCACAGGCAGGCAATGGCTCATTTATCCCAGGCAGCAGTGACATAGCACAACACACAGCCAGCAGCAAAACAACCCACTAGCCTCCACCAGTCCATTTTTTGCTCCTGTCCATTCCCCAAGAATCCCCCGGAGTCTTCTAATTCATTCTGGTGCCAAAATGCCCATTTTTTGCAGGCTTTTTACAATTTGGTACAGTCTCTAACTGTATCTGCATGCTTCTAGTGCAGTCAAGGGCTCCAGTGAGCAGCCAGGGGCTGTAGTTTGCCGTTTGTCCAAAATTGCAGATGCAATTGTGGTGGCCGAGTATGATGGTATTTCCTTCCCTTACCTTGTCCTCCTCACACGATTCAGGTTCTTTTTTATTCGGACATCCGGTGGTCAGGAGATAAATACTTCAATAAGAGGGACAAGGATTGGTCAAATAACTTGGGTTTATTAATAATGCAGTAAAGATAATTTTGGTAAGCCACCGTGCCACTGACCCCTTCAACTCAATGGTAATGACAAAATATTAATTTGATCAACATAGAGCACAATAGCATTTAACATATAATAACAATAAATCAATTTTCAGGTAAATCACATAACATTAACATCATCTAAAACATTTGGTTATATACCAATATTATCCCTGGTAACGTTACTATATTTTACACTCAGTCCTGGGTTGAACTGTGCACAGGAATTTAGTAAAAGTGCTGCACGTGGTTGGGGCCCATAAATTACTTTTTCACGCCAAATAAACTGATGATCTTTTGTATTACACAGTCTCTTTATTTTCTCTCCTCTCACACTGTTCTCAGTACATAGCTCAGTCTGTTTAGTGTGATGTCACAGATCTCTATACTGCTTATTTGTTTTCAGTACATTCCTTTTTACTCACACCTCTCTTTGGCTCACTTCTTATCTTCTTACACTTACTTCACTTTTAATCTGCTTATATATCACTTTGTCCGATTTTCATTCTGTCCCTATTTTTCTCTCTTAGTCTATGCAGACACAGGGATCTCTCTACCTCAGAAGCAGGGCCTGATCAACCACTAGGCTGACCAGGCTGCAGCCTGGGGCGCTGGGTCCCGGGGGGCGCTGCCCTGTGGGTATTTTTTTTTTTAAAAAGAAAAAAAAAAATTATTTTTTTTTCATTTTTTTTTTTTTTTCTTCATTCATTTTTTTTTTCGGGGTGGGGGAGGGGGGGTCGCTGCGGGGGGGTGGAGGGCTCGACAATCAAAAGCAATGGTGGTCAGTGGTTAGCAACACACAGCCAATCGCCAGGCTGCCTGTTGCTGTGCAGCAGACAGGAAGCAGGACGTCTTCACTTCCTATCTGCTGATCTGAGGAGAGGAGCGATGCTGGCACAACTACAGGTAATTGAAGGGGGGAACTGCCCTGCATATCTATAGGGAGGGGGGGGAACTGCCCTGCATATCTATAGGGAGGGGGGGAACTGCCCTGCATATCTATAGGGAGGGGGGGGGGAACTGCCCTGCATATCTATAGGGAGGGGGGGAACTGCCCTGCATATCTATAGGGAGGGGGGGGGGGGACTGCCCTGCATATCTATAGGAAGGGGGGGGGGGGGAAATGCCCTGCATATCAATAGGGAGGGGGGGGGAACTGCCCTGCATATCTATAGGGAGGGGGGGGGAACTGCCCTGCATATCTATACGGAGGGGGGGGGAACTGCCCTGCATATCTATAGGGAGGGGGGGGAACTGCCCTGCATATCTATAGGGAGGGGGGGGAACTGCCCTGCATATCTATAGGGAGGGGGGGGAACTGCCCTGCATATCTATAGGGAGGGGGGGGAACTGCCCTGCATATCTATAGAGAGGGGGGGGGAACTACCCTGCATATCTATAGGGAGAGGGGGGGACTACCCTGCATATCTATAGGGAGGGAGAGGGGGACTGTCATGCATATGTATAGGGAGGGAGAGGGGGACTGTCATACAAATCTATAGGGTGGGGGGGCTGCCATGAAAATCTATAGGGAGGAAGAGAGGTTGATATGTATGAAGGAGGGCAGAGGAGGGGGGCTGATATATGTGACTGGGGGAGTTTTGATGTGACGGGGGGGGATAGCTAGCTAGCAGAGTGGAGGTAAGGAAAATAGCTGCAAGGGGGATGGATGCAGGATGGGAGGTAAAGAAAATGGCTGCAGCAGGGGTTAAGGAAAATGGCTGTGGGGGGGGTTGTGGTTAAGGAAAATGGCTGCAGGGGGTATTTAAAAAATACAGCAGCTTTGGGGGGCAGAAGCTCATGATTGTGTGGTGGTCACATGGGTGGTCTCAGCAATCACTAGAATACTAAATATTAGTGAGATGGGGCTGGTAGAGGTTTGTATTTGATTGACAACAAATATTCAGATATTGCTTATATATGCCTGTCCAATGGGGTACTTTTAGCTGACCATAATGGAGTGTTTTGTTTTAACTAAAGGGCCTAATCATTCAGGGTTTGCATTATAATACATTTTTGCATTTTCAAAACAGGATGGCAACTTTCCAGAAGCCAGCGAGAGGATAACAAAGTTGCAAGAGAGAAGAGCAAGAACAGGTAAGAGACAATGGCACAATCTGTCTAAATTTGAATGCTGGAGAATACACCTGAACATTCATATTCAGGAGTGTTCCTATACACCTATATATTCGGAGAAGGGGGAGGGGGGGGGGGGGGGCGCTGCGGCCGTATTAGCCTAGGGCGGCCAGAACCCTTAATCAGGCCCTGCTCAGAAGTCTAGAACTTTCCTCTTCCCACTGCCTTCTGGGAGTTCACAGTTATTACCAAAGTTAGTGGACTTGTTGCTATGCCACACACTCCTCCTTCCTGTTACTCCCGGCAACCACCAACCACTCCCAACTGTCACTTCTCCCTAAAGAAATATTTTTTATTTTTTTTTAAATCTTTATAAACACTTTTAAAAATTAACAAATTAAATTAACAAATTAAAAACATATAGCTACACCCCAGGGTACTCAGATTTTGGGGCACCACACAATTTTCTTTGAATTTCCCACATGCACTCTGGGAAACTGTAGTTTTCTGAATGAGTGCATGCAGTAATATACCTGTGATTTACAAGGTATTACACATTTGCGCTGCAGGTTTGCACATTTCCATTTTCGAAAATTAGCCTTCTGATGTGAGGACCTGGTTGGATCAAGGGACCTTCATAACTAAATGTGGGCTTTTGCTTATAGCCTATACAGATCTATAATGTAAAATTTGTTTAGCATATGCCTTGTGTGAAATTAACCCCTGTAGTTTGTCAATCTTATTAGAAAATACAAAAATTGAACGGCATTGAATAAAGGCATAGATCAAGTAACTAACAAGACTAAGGGGTATATTTACTAAACGGCGGGTTTGAAAAAGTGGAGATGTTGCCTATGGCAACCAATCAGATTCTAGCTGTCATTTATTTAGTACATTCTACAAAATGAAAGCTAGAATCTGATTGGTTGCTATAGGCAACATCTCCACTTTTTCAAACCCGCAGCTTAGTAAATATACCCCTAAGAGTTATTAATTCTAAGGTTTAAGTTGAGGAATACTGCACAACAATGTGTGCCATATGGTGATTGCAAAAATAAATACAAATCTTCCCGAGAAGGAAACAGAAAAGCTTTGACACAGGTGAAATTTTAATTACAAAAATTTTGGGAATCAGCAGAATATCAAATGAACATCTGCTTTTCACTTATTCTCTAAAGTCAGGAATACAGAAAGCACGTACAATGTCAATCCAATGCAGCTGACCGATTACAGATAATGAGTGTTCCGCTGATTACAATATTTTTTACACCCAAAAAAACAAGGGCTTCATTGTGCCAGCTGCCAAATCAAACTAGCTTTCAGAAAGAAATGAAATAAAGTTTGTTCATACTAAATGTTCTAATTCCTTAGTCTGAATACACTCTTAGATAGAGTAATTTATTTAATAGTTCAGGTACACAAAAGAGGTAACAGTAGGACATATACATTATTATTTTTGTTGATTTTTAAGGTGCCACAGTGCTCTAGCGTCAGACAATAGAAAAAACAGGGACATTATAAGGTAGACAAAATAATACCGACTTGCACACAGAGAGTATTTTTGTGTGGCTTTCTCAGCTGGAGTTAAATGTGCTTATAGTAGAACCAAACATGACTCATCTGATGCAAAGTCCCTCTTCAACATTGTTCTAATAATTTTATGCATTGAACTGGACTCGTGAATAGATAGTCTTCTTGCATGATGTATACATTTTTTTTGTGATTATAGCTGCTTGTTTTAAATTAGTTTTCTCAGATAAGCTAGACTTGTTATATCTGATAAATACTGATAATGCATCACATGTCTGGAATGGATGTTTGTGCATTATAAGCCTCTTTCCATAACATTTGGAATTACCATTAATGAGAAATGACTCTGCCTTTTATCATGCAAATGAGATTAAAATAGGAAGCATGTTTACCAGAGTAATGGAGCATAATTACCAAATTACTTGTACGAAATGTGTATCTTGATAAATAATGTTTAATGCCTTGCAGATTTGTTTTCATTTTGATGAGCAAGAAGAGTCCATAGTGCAGATCATCCTGTTCAATCAGCTTCACTCATGTGATTACTGGTGCATGCTTAATGCAGAACCTCCGCTTGTGGTTCCAGTGTTATCAATTATATATAAAGAACCAAAAATCCACATCTCAGGCAGATGAAGAGACACGTTCTCTGCCCCTTCCTAGGGTAACAGTGATAACACCAGGGGTTAAATGTATCAAGTGCGAGTTTGAAAAAGTGGAGATGTTGTTTATAGCAACTAACCAGATTCTAGTCGTCATTTTGTAGAATATAGTAAATAAATGATATTTAAAATCTGATTGGTTGTTATAGGCAACATCTACACTTTTTCCAACAGGCAGCTTGATATATTTACCCCCAGGTGTAGTCTTTAAAAGGTGAAAGCTATGGGTGTAATCGTTTGATCAGTCAATAATATTACAATGTTATAAACTAGTACAAAAATTCAAAGCATGAGTTTAAATACATTGTAACCATGGACAAAATCTGTGAAAAAGAATAAAAATGTAATCCTGAGACATCAGGGTAATTTCAGAGGGAGGCGGAGGGGAGATAAGGAATAGCCCAAAGTAGTGCCACTTTTGATGTGAAGGGGGTAGGAGCAGCCATTTTTGAGGATCAATGCCATATGGTTATAATAGAGTGGTGAGATACCTCTAAGGAAGGAGTCAGAAAAGCCCTTTTCCCATAAGTTGTGACGCATGAATGACCAAGCTATTCGGTCGAAATCCTTTTCACGGCCAACACCAGAGTGGAGGTCTCTGTCTTGTTGGCAGCATGAATCAAGTATGATTTTGCGGGTGTTGTTTGCCGCTTGGTGACCAGGGATGAATACCACATGTTAGAGATGAACCAAGGTCGGTAAGGCTAAGGGCATCGTGTTAGCAAGCAATTTGGCACAGGGTTTGAGGTCTACATTGGGGGGGGGTCTCAGCCATATTTGGGGATCACTACAATATCCACTACTGGTGGCCCGGTCAAATTTCCTGATATGGACAATCTAGGTGAATAGATCTAAAAAGGGGGCGTGAGACTGGGGTAAATGTTTTTGTAGTATGCGGCCGCGAATCCATTGAGACCGGGTGCAGATGAGTTCTTAAGCTTTTGATCGTCAGTTTAAGTTCCTCTGCGGTTACATTAGCATTGAGGGCAGCTAATTGGGCAGGGAAGAGTAGCTAACATTTCCCAAAGTAATGTTTGATCTTCTCGCTAATGTTTTCAGTGGAGGGCTGTCTGTCTAAAGGTCATATAAATTGGAATAATAGGAGTAGAACTGGTTCGCAATTCTTGGGGGGTCATAAAGCAAGCGTCACTTGGAATCTTAATGGATATCAGTCTGTTCCACGTTCTCTTTGACCTAAGCCTTCGGGCCAAGATGGAGTCTGCTTTATCTCCTCATTTGTAGAATCGCTGACGAAGCCAGAGAAAAATTTGTCCACCTTCAATAATAGAAGCTGGTTAAGTTGACTACAGAGTGCTAAATTTATAGTATGTTTTACGTTGTTTTTGCTGAACTCCAGGATTACTTGGGTCACCTGATCTCTGTTTTCTTTCTTATAAAGAAAGTGTTCTTGTAATCTCCACTGGAACCGCGATGAGCTAGGAGTCTGAAAGTTGTCTTCCAATGACACTGCTGAGTGATCTGACCAATAGACTTGGATAGTATCTGCTGAACTAAGTAGTTGTGAGGAGAAAAGATCAACTAGTGATGATTTTGAGAGTCTTAGGAAAAAAATCATGAAAGAAGGCACCCTGTCCCATATAGGGAGCGTACACTGATGCTAACGTAATCTATGTTTGGAGAATTGTTCCGTTGATAATTACATACTGCCCCAAACTGTCAGAGAACAAGGCATCGAATGTGATTGGGCCTGTGTTGTGCAGTAATATTGCTTTATGGTTTTAAGATCCAAGGTTGTGTAATAGGCATGAAGGTAGTGTCTGCCCATGAGGTTGGGATGGGAGTGTGTGAAGTGAGTTTTTTGTAAAAGTACTATGTGGGCTTTAAGACGTTTAAAGTATTGGATCGCCATGGTTAATTTTTGTGACTTATTCAGTCCATTAACATTCAACAAGATCATTTTAAGAGTCATTGCTGAGTACAGAGAAGGAGCAAATTGCGTAGTTCGGTTCTAGATAAGATGAAATGAATTCTGTTAAGGAGGCAGAGGGCAACTGGGATGGACAGGGGAACGATAGTATGGGGAGGAGGAAAAGCCAGAGACTATCTGACAGAAACCAGCTTTGTTTTGAACTTGTAGGCACATCCTGTGTGCCGTGAAGTGCATTGGGGGCTATGGGCTGAATTCAAAGTGAGTAGAAATGAGGGAGGAATGTGTGTAGGAGAGTGAGTGGGGCCTGGGGTGGAGCCAGATGCATCTATGGGGGAAATTGAGGAGCAAATAATAGAGGAGTGGGTCGTGTGCAGTTAGGGCGAGTTAGAGGTATAAACAAAAATATGGGTGCTGCCAAAGAGATTAAACAGAATAGTGAGCCAGAGGGAAAGGTATATATTTTATTTTTACTCTCCACAGAGGTTTCACTTGAGCCCCCTCCTTTCTGTTGTATAAGTTCACGTAAGTTCTTGTCCTCTAGTATAAAAAGCCAACATAAGTGGCAGGTGCTCAAAAAATAAATGCAAAGAAAAGAAAATACAAAAGAAGAAACACAATAGTAAAAGATTACCTTATAGATTGGTTGAAGCCTAATGCTGGACGTGACCTTTTACATTACAGGGAACCTGTCAGAAAACTGTAGAAAATGTTGTCAGCATTTTAAATGATATATGACTAATACAGGAGGGACAAGCATCTCAGCTAAAGTACAGTGCTCTCTCTTCCAGTAATATGCATATTATTATGGAGAAACTCAAGTAAAATTGTAATCTAACACGTGAAAGGCAGTGGCAGAACTACTGTGAGTGCAATGCTGGTGCCCACCCTCCAAGGCCCCTACGGGAGGGTGGACACAAATATATAAAGGTGCATACCAGATATATATGCATTCTGTGCTTAACTCACATTTTCATTGGGTCCACAACCAATCCTCTATATAAGGAGAAATTACTCCAATAACATGGAGGTAAAAAAGAAACCTAATAGTTTAGTACCCTTTAGAGCAAATCACCACTAAGTACAAACACAAAATGTACATACCAGTTTTGTAATATATAAGCGTTTTTCTGTCTACCTATTTGATTTTATTAACATTATATGGTGGTTTCGAAATTTAAGAAAATACTGCACTATTAAGTACAATTTTTGTGTTTTCTGTACAACTATACATGGACCTGCTTGGACATGAGGTATTAGGAACCAAACATTTAGTCCCAATCTTGTAAAGTCCAGGCCACTAGCAGACAGTGGAGTGAAGGTCCCAAACCACTAAGTTAGAGAACTGGAAATGTCCCGATTGATGAAGGGTTTGCAGTTCTCCAATAACGTGAACCTGCAAACAGAGAAATCTGTCCAAATTAAGAGATACCTATAAAATTCATTCAGATTACACAGTATCAAATCCATGATTGAGAACTTCTGTTGTCCAGATGTAAACAGTCTCCGATCCCTCAAAGTAGTGTCTTCAACATTTGAATATTAACCTATTCATGAGCAGTAACAAAGGGCCTGATGCATTAAGGATCTTAACTTGAGAAACTTCTTATTTCAATCTCCTGGACAAAACCATGTTACAATGCAAGGGGTGCAAATTAGTTTTCTGTTTTGCACATAAGTTAAATACTGACTGTTTTTTTCATGTAGTACACAAATATCATCTTTAAATTTTAATATTTTAATATACAAATAAGCTATCAAGTATTTGGATCCTTAATGAATCAGGCCCAAAGTGATAATGGTGATATTTACTTTACATATTTCTGTGTTCACAGTGCTTTCATCAGAATGATGTCTAAATTATCTGGCATGTTGTTTAAGTGTGCTTTGTAAAAAAACAGCCAGTATTTAACTTAAGTGCAAAATAATAAAATAATTTACACCCCTTGCATTGCAATATGATTTTGTCCAGAAAACTTAAGTAAGAAAACTTACCCAAATTGTTGCTTAAGTTCCTTAATAGATCAGGCCCTCAGAGTAATGACAATAATGGCAAATGACAAGCAGGACATCTTTACTGAATATGGAGATGTGCTCAAGGAATAGATTACCTGGAGGGAGAGCAATGAAAGAAATGTCACCAAAACTCCACCCACAAAAAGAAACACTTAAATCAGTACTTAAATCAGTGTTGCTTTAAGAAGAAAATTAATATTCTTACAGGAATCAAAAAGCCAAATAAATGGATCAATCCCTTAGTGGCTGTTGAAACCCCCAATGGAAGTTTAAGAGCATTCCTGGGTTCCACACACCTTGATGTGGCTGTGATGAGAGAATATTGTCATTTATAGTTGATGAAGTCACATGTAGGCTTTCTAAAGCAAAATACATACTTTGCACCCAGCAGGTTTTTGACGACTAAAGTTGAAATACAAAAGTTCACTTTATACATTTAAGATCCCATTTGTTCTCTAGAGACTGTTAAAACTTTAAACTTGAAACCAGTGGTGTTTCATAAAACTGTGCAGCATATGAAGGAGTAGAAATGGCATATAAGGACATTAATGGCATATTAATCTGGACCCAGACCAAGAAACAGCATGATGAGAGATTCAGGCAAGTCCTGGAGATGGCTACACTTAAGAATTTCAAACTACACAAAGAAAAATGCAAAACTGAAGCAATAAAAATGCCAACTCCTGAATGTAAAATGGATGTTAAAAGGTACACATGTATTTCAAATGTATCTACACACAATGATCCATTCTGTGAACTGACCAGAAATTATATTAAATGGAAATGACATTGTAATGTGTCACAAAATTTTTATTTTGTACAGTACATGCATTATATATAAATATATAACACTTTGTATGTCCAGGTAATGTAACACAAGGCTGGTATTTCTCATGCAGTAGGGGGTATCCGGTATCTCTCCAGTTTGGGGACTTACTTCTCAAACCCAAAGTGTCCTGAAAACCCTTGTACTGTTGCGAGAGGGCTGCATTATTCCATCCTGGCCCCTCATCCATTTGGACAATTGTACGGATTTGTTTTCATTATGTGGGCTAAGTGTGTCACAGGTATATGAACTTTCTTTTACCTGGTTAGCACTGCAAAAGCTGGTAATCAGCCTCTGAGGAACGACCAGAATTCCTCAGACAAAAGAGTGAAGATTTGTCTCTGAGCAGTGTGTGTCTTAGTGAAGGAAGGGAGCTAGTTGCAGCAATATCACACTGGACTTGCTGTAAGAACGCTTGACTATTTACTATAATCATAGGTGTCCTTATGAGGTTTACTGGTGTGATATGAAAAAGATCAGCATCTGCAACGGACGCAAGATGGCTACTGCCTCATGGTTGCAAGATTTTTATTAATAACATTTATTTATAAAGTGCAAGCATATTCCACAGCACTGTACAACTCTGGGAATATGAACAGTAATACAAAAGGATATGGCTTAGCAGAGTGCTGGTGAGAAAGATGGGTGAGGAGATGCGGTGTGACTTGCAGGAAAAAGCTTTTGTGATGGAACCAATCCTAATAATGTCTGTGAGAGTGTCACAGTCTGAAATAGTGGTAATACAAAATTTGCAGAAATATCCAGCCCCCGGTCAGAATACAGTCATCTTTAATAAAGTTGCAACCTACATTAATACCTATCTGTAGGTGTCTGAATCTATCATGGCAGTCCATACTATCGCAGGAAAAGCCTGTACTTGGGAACAAATTTCACTGGTAGAGCCCTGAAATCTTAAAATACAGTCCTGCAAACTGCAAATATATTCGTAAAGCCTTGCTGGCTAGATTTATACTGATACTGGAAATGTAGGAATACTCCAAAGTGTGCCAGCCACATGCTAATAAACTCCTGTTTAGTTCCAGGTTTCCACTGCTTGTCCCAGGATACCTGAAGAGCATCCTGATGCAGTTCTTGAAGAGATTGCCACTCGAGATCTGTGAGTGGGTAGCAGATTGAAAAACAGCTCCTCAAAGCAAGCAGCCAGGCTGGCATATGAATATGTAGCCTACTAATCCTGCCTGTGGTGCACACAATGGGCAGAGCCATTTCAGAAACCAATACCTCTAGCGCTATGACTCAACATTAGGAAGCTCCCGGATGTCTCCCACCCCATGGCCATCAAATGTGTGTATGTAAAGGGACTGTCTGACGTGTCTATTTCTATGCTGTCATTAAAATAATCCTCCACCATTTTTTTGATGTTGATAGTAGGATCAGGTAGCTTTACGGCCGAGGAGCCACGATTTTTGGGCAATTCTTTTAGACCAGACCAGATGTCAAAATGTTCTGCTGAATCATCTGCATCATCCCTGCTGGGTTAGCAGCAATAGCCTGAGAAACTGAAGGAGGGGATGCCGTCGTACCATGTACCACTTCAGTTGTCAACTTGGTCAACAGAAGCTCATTGCTTCTCTTGTGATCTGGGATAGTTGGAAATAAAGAGAAGACATAGGGCCTGATTCATTAAGGATCTTAAATGAAGAGGATTCTTATTTCAGTCTCCTGGACAAAACCATGTTACATTGCAAGGGGTGCAAATGAGAGTTCTGTTTTGCACATAAGTTAAATACTGACTGTTTTTTCATGTAGCACACAAATACTTGATAGCTTATTTGTACACTGAAATGTAAAATTAATATGTGTGTGCTACATGAAAACACAGGCAGTATTTACCTTATGTTCAAAACAGAACATTCATTTGCATATTATGTACACACAGTATATAAATGCCAGGCAGGTTTACCACATCATCTGCCCCTTACTCCACTAGCTTAAGGAGTTACAGTCACCTGGCTGTCCAGACTTCATGACCCATGGATCTCTCTCAGCTGCATATATAGACTCTAGTAGAGAATGACAACTCAAAATCAGATCTTGCACTCTTCATGAATGAAATCCCAGAATGAACACCCCCTCCCCCCTTGGAGTGGCTCTTTATATCTCGGGTCTAATTTCCACAGTCTTTCCCCTCCCTGGGTAAACCCCTGGGTCTATTATGCTTAACCATTGGTCAGTGCTGGACTATGGGGGCTGGTGAGGGGAGTGAAGATGAGCTGCCCTTCCACAGCACCTCCCCTGTTAGATGGCCTGTCTGGACTAGCCTGGTGAGGACAATGGACACTAATTAGTTTTCCCACTCCAGCATCTTGCAACCTGATCCCTACCCATAATCCCCCTGGCTGCACTTTAAAGACAATGAATAACCTTACTGCAAGTCATCAATATACAATACACAATATACATATTTACACTGAGCTACAATGTTCCCTTAGCCACATGTAATTAGACAATGCAGTTGTAGTCTGGTGAGCTGGGGAACAAAAGCAAGGGCTACAAAAAGTACTTGCTATAATCCACATTATGTGAGAAACTAGTAACAGAATGGTTAGTGTTATCACACTTGTTTCATCATATATATATATATATATATATATATATATATATATATATATATATATTTATTCATTCATTCATTCATTCAATACAGATTCATCATTCATCAAGGCATGCATCTACCAATTTTGATCATTTCGTATGCAAAATCACTCCCAGAATCAGGACATATGCCAGTAAAGCAGCCCTGTCTGCTCCGTCTTCAAACGCAAAGAACACTTACTACAGTCTACAATTTTGTAGAGTGGATAGGGCGGGAAGGGGTGTTTTGCCATAGTCAATGTATAGTAAGGGCATGCCAAACTCAAGCGCACGCAGCCATGTGCGAATCAAGCTTTGGGCATCTCAAAGTTTCTTGTTTTCTGCAGTATTTCTTGCTCCAGCTACAGGGCGAGTCTAAGTCCTGATCAGTAGTGATGGCAGTCTCATATGCATGCTATAACATGTGTTTTCAAACAGAAGCAACTATAAAAATTTATTTTATGATCAGTAGACATGAACAACAACCTAATAAATGTATTTCATAAAAAAAAAAACTTTTTAAATTTGTTATATTATTTTTTCATTAATGCCTTTATTATTAACTGGTGGCATTATCTTTTTCTGCGCATTCTTTTGTGAATTTATAATCCACATAGGCTTTGGACGTATGGTGCAGTGTTTTGTGTAGTAGAGCACTGCAAACCCAAATTCAAAAACGCACCTATTTTGAGATCCGTGCTTTGATAAATTCCGTAGTGTGCATAGCCTATTCACGTGCGTTTTAAAATAAATGCACATTGTGCTTAAATTTGATGAATCAGGCCCAAAGAGTGTAATTGTTGAGAGAAGTTGAGTTGTAAAGTCTGACAATATTTAATCTCAGAATATACATGCAGAAAGGTTAAAAACTTACTGGTAATCATAATGTACCTGTTCTATCCAAGCTGTGAATGTCATTGGTACTGTACATCTGAAATTTGCTTATGAAAATTAAAATGAAATATGTAAAATTGAGAAAAAGACGATTCAGCTACCTAAAATATCCCAACTTCTATTCTTCTCACCCTCCAATAAAGGCCTTATCTCTAAGTGGTATATTTTAAATAATCTCAAACATTTTTCAAAGCATTGCAGCCATCTCTCATGCAGTGGTTAAGTGGGCTGCTTCCTCGACTCTGAACTACCGAGAGTCTGACACATTCTCACTTCTGATTGGCTGAACCTGCTCGATTTCAGACTGTCTGGGTGAGAACTAGACAGGTAACAGCCCTGGGTCAGAATTATCGTCATTTAATATGCCAGTAAGCTACAAAGCTGTAAAATAGAAAACTGATTTGTAAATGTGTGTCATTAAAGTCTTCTAATAAAGTTGTTGAAAGGTTATGTGAAACCTTATCTCCAAGTTGAATTTGATGTCTACCTATAGTAATTTGACAATGCGGTATAATTATAATGGACAATTTCTATGCAGTAATTTTCATGAGGGTGTATAATTACAGGGGAATTACCTGCTGCTATGCTGAATTTGTTAGAACAATTAAGTCCCATAATTATATATCACTATGGTACATTTGAGTTATTGTATTATCCTGCCATGTAAAAAGCCACAATTTTCATTTCTATGTATTTGCTGATTCAAATTCTTAGGTCACATATAACTGAAGCTTAAATGAAACCACACAAATTAAGTAGATAACCTTTTATTTAATGTTAAAAAGAAGGTGACACTGCAGCTTTTGCACTGACATAATATCCCATGAAAATATGCTGTAGCATAACAGAATATCTGGAGCCACTTAAGCAATTCTCTTTCTACAAATTCAATACTATTCACAAGTATGTTTTCTTGGCACCAAATACAGGCTCATACGCAGTGCCTTGGGTCATTTTTGCTGTGTTGCCAACATTCTAAAATGATTTTCAGGGACACTTTGCTGCTGAGCTGGCAAGACTGTACTGTCTAGGTAGACCTTCATGCTCTATGATCACCATAATGAGGTTTTTATTGACCTTGGTTATTATTATGCCATTTTTTTTGCTTTACATACTTATTTTTAATTGAAACAATCTTAAAAAGGCCAAATAATATGAATAGATGGTAAGAATTGTATTCACGCATGGAGAATATGAGGAACTCTACTGTGCAGTTGGTCAGTATTGAAATAGAGGAATTTACATAAACATTTACAGGGACAAATCTTTTTGAACTTTTCTGGGAATTAGCAACAGTTTTCAGCTATGTCTTTGAGCAGGTTTGACTAGTGACAGTATCCATAGTTGTCTACTCTTCCGGAAGTTCCAGATTCTCCCGAATACCAGGAGTCCTGCCGGAATTATAGGCAACCTCCTGGGTGTGATGGAGACTGGGGCTTAGATATCATGTCATTAAGCTACGCCCCCTGCCATGAAATGCCATTCATTTTGGCATTTCCTAGCAGGTGGTGAAGCTAAGGTGACGCAATGGTGTCACCATGTCCCCTCCTACCCCCTGTCACATGACTTTTCTTCCAGGATCTCCTGGAGGAAGAGTTTGAAAAGTAGGCAAGTGTGTAGTATTCATTCATTAGCACAAAACTAGCACAAAAAAAGAACAATCGACATAGATGTAATAGGAAAAATTATTTTACTTAACTTTGATAAATAAGGTTAGTATACAACAAGGAAGTCCTGATAAACCTGCCCTGTAGGTTGAATTGCAGAGTACTTCTCTTCATCCATTATAGATTCTCCAAAGAGCCCCATACTCTTGCACCCTTATATAACTTCTCTAGTACCATAAGAGATCATTTTAATCCAGTGTAAGGCTAGGTACACACTACAGTGTTTTCAGCAGATTATCAGGTCAGCAAGACGATAAGCGACTGATTGGCCCAATATCACAGTAGTCTGTACTCTGGAATGATGAACGATTATCGTTCCAAAGCACATGAAATCGTTGATCGAGATTTTCAAACTGACTTGAAAATCTCATTCAAGGATGGAACTATGGCATTCCAAACCTGCAGTGTGTATGCACTCATGATCAGGGTCTCCATAGAGTTTACAGAGCCGATGGTTATGACAGATGAAGAGCACAGATCTGAAGGTAAATCTTGTATAGTGTGTACACATGAATCGGCATGCTTATGAAGACTTTTTTTTTATCAGTCATCGGTAAAATCAATGGGCGGTACAGTGGCTAAGTGGTTAGCACTTCTGCCTTACAGCACTGGGGTCATGAGTTCAATTCCCGACCATGGCCTTATCTGTGAGGAGTTGGTATGTTCTCCCCGTGTTTGCGCGGGTTTTCACCGGGTGCTCCGGTTTCCTCCCACACTCCAAAAACATACTGGTAAGTTAATTAGCTGTTAACAAATTGACCCTAGTCTGTGTGTCTGTCTGTGTTTGTAAGTGTGTATGTTGGGGAATTTAGACTGTAAGCCCCTATGAGGCAGGGATTGATGTGAGTGAGTTCTCTGTACAGCGCTGCGGAATTAGTGGCGCTATATAAATATATGATGATGATGATGATAGATAACAGATGAGGAGAACATTTCCGTAGTGCGTACCTAGCCTAATACAATGTAATTCATAATAAACCTCTCTATATAAACATATATTGCTTGTATAATCCAGCAAAACAGTTAACAATATATAATCTATTTCAAAGTGGTCTTATCTAATCTACAGTATGTTTACAATATTATCTAGGAAAGTGCAAACATTCCTTCCTGCCTAAAGCTAGGTACACACTACACTGTTTTCATCCAATAATCGGCTCAAACAGCCGACATACGACCGCTCGTTCAAAAATCGGGTCAGTGTGTGCAGTGACACGATGGTCGAAAGTCTGCCCAAATGGACGATTATCGCCTCATTTGGTTGGTCGTACCGTTTAATATTTTCGGTCCAATCTCATTTCCGCTGTGCAGTGTGTATAAACTTCCGACCGATCCACAACAGTGAGTACGAAATTACAGTCATTGCTCACAACAACATGGCTGTAAAAAGTCGCTAAAGGGACGTCCGCTCTTCCCTTTATCGTCCTAAACAAGGCTAGTGTGTATGCAGTCCATGGACCGAGCGATCGGACCATCGATCGCATGTAAAATCGCTCTGCATAAAAAGTTGGTCGAAATTTCTGTAGTGTGTACCCAGCTTAACCCATTCAGCAATTGGCAGGTCAGTTCTCACAGTCACTAGTTGCCCTTTGGTTGTAACTGTCTCAAATCTTTTTTTGCTCTGGGCGACACCTGAGCACAGCTTTTTTACTGGAGACATCAAAAAAAGGCCTTAGTATCAGTCCTAAGTTTTGTATAAATGTTCTCCAAAATCCAAACAACCCCAATACTTACTCAACTTCTTTCATTTAAGTAGTTTTATTTAATTTGAGCAATAGAATCTAAGACTAGTTGTGGAATAGACTTTATAGTCCCTTCCCAATTCATCCTATGCAATTTCACATTTTGGTCAGGTCTATCCACTTTGTTTCTATCAACCTTTTTGTTTCATGTAAACAATCAATTTCGCCAAATCTTCTTCAAATAATGCCTGTAAGCATGATATAATTGGTTTAATAAAAAAACGATGAAAGTAAAGTAACACCTGCCAAGTCCCTAGCAACAAGTACATGCAGTGACTAGAAAAAAAGTCCCGATCAACATGTCGATTCCTGTTTACACATTATTGAAGTTTTACACAATTTATTGTTAGATCTGTGCTCTTCATCTGTTATAACCATCGGCTGAAAAGATCCTGACTCTGCACACTCCATAGAGATCTTTGGACACTGCGGCCGGGAGTGCATACACACAGCAGAATTGGCACGCCATCATTTACAGAGATTTCTATATCAGTTTAAAAATCTCGTTGAACGATACGATGGGCTTTGGAACGATAATCATCCTTTGTTGTAGGGTACACAATAATGTGATATTGGGCCAACTGGTCGTTTATCGTCTGATTGGCCCCATAATTGGCTGAAAACACTGTAGTGTGTTCCCAGCCTAAGTGGGTACTTGTAACCTTGAGAAGTAACAAATTTGTATATTGTTGTTTATCTCAGGTAAAAGGCAAATTGTGACTAAGAAGCAATGGAAATGGATAAGTCCACAACTGTATGCCACTTCCTTGACTAAGCTATTCAACCAAAGTCACTACGGTGTCCGACACAGCAGCTGCCAAAGGGGGTAAATTTCTGTTTAGGACCTGGTAGTCATAAGTCGTTCTCCAGGTTCATGTCCGTTTTCCTTAATGGCCACACCAAAGTACATTGAAAGTGCTAAGGGCTGGCCTGAATATGCCTTCTTGGACAAGCCTATGATATGTTGGTATTCACACTGGGCTCCATTTCATATTAATATGCCCAATAGGCTTCACTTCAGAAACAAAGACATTTTTACATTATAAATGTAAGCCACTCCTAAGGATATCCTACTCCAGTATGGTATCAGGCAATTCAGTATTGTAGTAAAACATGGGTGCCCATCACTAAAATAATATAGGATCAACCTGGGATGGAATCTGTTTTAAAAGATATACTGTATGTATGTAATAAACCCAGGGAATCATCTTAAGTGTGCACATGTGTTAATACAATTATTATCATAGTCACTGTGGTTTATATAAATATATAGCTCATGTATTAATCATATAATTAAAATTTCCAGATGATGTATTTAAACATGATTTCCACATTAATTCATAATCCAAAAGATTAGTGTTTATAGTACAGTACACAAAAACATGATTGGCAATGATATAATTACTGCCATGAACTAATTAATTTGTTCCAATTGCATTAAGCTGCAACGCCAGTGGTAATTATGAGCATTAACTCATACAAAGGTGGAAATAGGCCAAATGCATTAAACAATGATTCCATTGGCGTTTATAAACATAAATTCATATCAAAAGTGAAAAAAAATCAACTATGACCCCAATCCTGTGTGGTCATACAAAACAACCACAAAAAAAATGTATTGTAGACGTAATTTCATTACCATATATTCACATAAAGGATGTATTGTTCATTAATGTCCATAATAAATTGTAAAAAAGCTCACAGTGCACTCGATCAAAATCATGAAATGTGCCACAATGAAATAGTGGAAAAAATACTGATACACACTTGAAACCACACAAACATGCTCAATCATCCCAAATCAGCTCCATCTTCAGGATAAGCAAAATCTCATATTACTTGACGTACTTTATAAACAGGATAGATGATTTCAAATGCCTGCATTGAAAAGGGATAATCCCACATTATGTGGAAATAAAAATAAAATTAAGTACATTTAAATATAGAGTGATACAACAATAACATATAGGACATACACAGCGGACACATAAAATCATTTTTTTGAAAATTGATATGATGATATCAAAGTGTATTCATTCTATAGATTAAAATCACTATAACTTTATTGATTATCACAATGAAAAAATTAAACAGCTATGCAGACCTATTGTATATGAGACCTATAGAATATAAATAGGGGAACTACACACCATTGGGTAAACTTAGCTTAACATGTAAGAAAAAAAACAGAATTCCAATAACATCATCTAAAGCTCATATTGCAAATGACATATTGATAATTTTATACTTCTATTTCAACTATCAAAGGGATTCTAAAAAGACGATGTACTCTTTTTCCCATGATCTTTGAGATCATGAAAATGATTAATCCAGTAAGACTCTTTGTACAAGAGACTTTTCTAGCGATAACCTCCTCTTCTATCTAATTTTATAAATTCAATGTCTATATATTTAAGGTCCACTGGACTAGAATGATGCCATTCCTTGACATTTTCCGCCAATGCACTATTATCTCCCAAATCAATATTTCTCATTTGTTCACTCCTCCTTAACTTTACAGCCCACATAAGAAACATGAGTAAATACAAA
Source organism: Mixophyes fleayi (assembly GCF_038048845.1). Lineage (NCBI taxonomy): Eukaryota > Metazoa > Chordata > Amphibia > Anura > Limnodynastidae > Mixophyes > Mixophyes fleayi. The sequence continues at coordinate 310,854,751 of NC_134405.1, read as the reverse complement.
TAAAGAGGTAGGCTAAATACGGTGTATCGGAATTATTAAAGTCTTGAGTCTTAATGAATCCCCTTTCTGTGATCAGATATAGTTAGGTACATCTCCCACATTTGTTTGCCCATAAGTTTTGTAGTTAACCAAGAAGTATTAAGTGTTTTATGGATTTTCTGTTTACATACACTGCAATCAGAGTGTCACAAAACTGGAGAACAGAGACAAGAGCTGGGACAATAATGGAAGACTTATTCTAGGATATATTTTTCACAGGTAGAGAGGTTATTGTATATTAAGTTCAGAGGATGGACCTGAGTGGCTAGAAGCCAGACCAGACAGGTAGAAGGAGTGAAGTATGAAACTTTGCAGGTAATGCAGGTAAACAGGCTGGAACATAGCAGGACTGGAGTACAGGAAATATGACTGGTGTATCACTGATATAGCAGATATTGCTAATGCAGGTAACAGAACCAGGCAACATGATATACAGACAATACTGGTGCTGAGAATGCACTGGATTGGACTGAAGAAAGGATTGGTATAAAAACGCTGCACAGGTACAAGACTGAAGAAACTGGTTTGCACACTTAAAAGATATGGTGTCAGTGGGTCAGAAGCAAAATAATTACAAGCTAAAGGAAAGGAGTCCAGAACAGGAAGCAGACAAAGCCAGGGGAGCAAACAGAGAGCAGAGACCAAAAGCAAACTGAGGTTAAGTGTTTTAGAAAGTCACAAGTTCATGGTCAAGCTAAAGGTCTGGTGTCTGAAAAATCAACCAGGAAATTCAACAGCAGGCTCAGAAATTGCAACACAAGCACCAAATGATGACTTATCAATGGTCTAATACAAAAGGCCACTTTTAAAAGGACAACAATCAACGATAATCAGAGGCAGCTGGAGAGCGATGAGCATAGACTGAGCATGCTCAGGGACTTAGTCGAAAACTGAAAGCTTATTTATTTTTCTTATACAAAGAGGCTTAATAAGTGTATAGTTCTCAACAATCTTAGTTAGTTAATAGTTCAAATTAATCAACACAAATTAGCAACAGTATGGCGCTCAACCTAACAGATATTTGGTCCCGGATGTGTCACGGGCACAATAGCGATTTCATTCAGTGCTTTATTGCCGATTTCCTCAACGTGTTTCGTCTTAATTCTTAGACTTCCTCAGGAGGATATAGTAAAATAATGTGTCCGTCCATTGTGATCTAAATAACTGGGGAGCGCCATTTTGCCCATATGCAGTAGTCAACAAGGTGTACTACCCATGCGCAAACATGGGTCACCGGGTTAACAGAGCCAGAGAGCCACTCACAAGTTCATAGTTAATATATTCTAGTATATATATTTTGCATATCTATGTGTACATGTCTTCAATTAAATAATCCAATTAAATCAAATTAATCAAATTAATTAAAACAATAAAATATATATTTATATACTAGTGGGTCCATCTCAATTTTATGTGACTATCCCACTCAGTCAAGACTTTGTCCCGATAGCTGGAATGGATGTCCTGTTCCAACTGTACTGCTTATTAAGGGCTAGCTGCTTGCATCTAACTGTAGTGCACGTTGCTTGCCCTTAACTGACAGTGCAGTCAGAGCTGGATTAAGGCTTTGGGGGGCCCGGGGCACTTAAGACAGGGGGGCCCCTAAGATCTAAAATTAAGGGCATAGTGACACATCCTGCATTACATCACCTACAGCCCACAGTATGACACTTACAGCTCTCCCAGAGGGCTCGCCTAGGTTGTCTGCATAAGAAAAATCATTGTTTCCACAAACTAAAATACTGTACATTAAAACAATCATCAAAACACCACATTAAAATTGGTATTGACACCACACAATAAAACTAGCAATGATACCGCATATTAAAAATTCCGTTGATAATGCACATTAAAACTAACACAAAAAATAAACATTGATAACATAACGCCAATTTTGACTAATTATATATATATATATATATATATATATATATATATAATGTACTACAATTTTATTCAATATTTATTCAAAATTGCTAATGGATGTGTTGATGCACCCTCCTACAGACAAAAAGACCTGCATTGTTGTGTACACCATTGAACGGTCACCAAAAATTAGGATTGTCCCACTAGAATAACAACGTTTCACAGACTCTGCTGCTCTCTCCTACCTGTTCTTCTCACTTTCACCACCTGTGCTGCAGGTTTCCTTAGTTGCGGCTTGTCTGGATCCTGGAATGTTGGAGGACCTATTTGGAAAAAAATGGGGACATTTAGAAAATTACAGCCAGCCCTGGCGTTAAATCAATACCACCCATGATTAATAATTAAGCCTTCCTCCAGCCCCAACATTAAAATAATAGTATTCATATTTAATAAATAAACCTATTTCCCTCCCTACAAACAGCCCCAACAATAAATTAATAGCATTTGCATTTCAGAAATATACCTATTTCTCGAACCTGTCACTGCCATTAAATAATTCATAGGCACATTTAATAGAGACCTCATTCTCCCCAAACTCACCCCCAAACTACCCCATCTTAAATTAATAGTCCCCACTATTGTGACTCTCTCCCCCCTTTTTCTATATACTGTGCCTCTCTCCCACACTTTTTCCTCATACTGTACCTGTTTCCCCATTTTTCCTCAATCTGTGCCTCTCCCCCCTTTTTTCTCATGCTGTGCCCACCCTTTTTCCTTACTGTGCCTCCCCCCCCCCTTTTCCTTAATGTGCCTCTCCCCCCCTTTTCCTTAATGTGCCTCTCTCCTCTTTTCTTTACTGTGCCTCTCTCCCCCTTTTCCTTAATGTGCCTCTCCCCCCCTTTTCCTTACTGTGCCTCTCTCCCCCTTTTCCTTACTGTGCCTCTCTCATCTCCTTTTGCCTCATAGTGCCTCTCTCATCTCCTTTTTCCTCATAGTGCCTCTCTCATCTCCTTTTTCCTCATAGTGCCTCTCTCATCTCCTTTTTCCTCATAGTGCCTCTCTCATCTCCTTTTGCCTCATAGTGCCTCTCTCATCTCCTTTTGCCTCATAGTGCCTCTCTCATCTCCTTTTTCCTCATAGTGCCTCTCTCATCTCCTTTTTCCTCATAGTGCCTCTCTCATCTCCTTTTTCCTCATAGTGCCTCTCTCATCTCCTTTTTCCTCATAGTGCCTCTCTCATCTCCTTTTTCCTCATAGTGCCTCTCTCATCTCCTTTTTCCTCATAGTGCCTCTCTCATCTCCTTTTTCCTCATAGAGCAGAGAGGAAGGAGGGACGCCGGCGCTGAGATCAGGTGAGTAAATCTTTTTTTTTTTTTGCTACCCCGCTCCCCCCACCAACGAGGAGAAGCCCAGAACCTGCCCGCAAAACCCCCAACCCCCCCCCCCCCCCCCGCCGCCGCTACCGCAAAAAAAAAAAAAGTTATACACTGACAGCAGGAAAGTTCATGCGGCTGCGGGGGGCCCTTGGAGAGAGGGGGGCCCGGGGCACGTGCCCCCTGTGCCCCCCCCTTAATCCGGCTATGAGTGCAGTGTGAAGCAGGACATACATCCCAACTATCGTTACAGTCGAGACAAAGTCCTGACTGAGTGGGACAGTTACACAAATGTAGCACTGTCCCACCAGAATCAGGACAGTTGGCAGACTGTGCTGCACTCTTCTACCTGTTCTTGTAGTTTTCATTACCTGTTGCTGCTGGTCTCTTAAGCTCAGATGCTGCTTGTCTGGATTTAATAAATAGGTCTATTTCCTCCCTACCAGCCCTGACATTGAATTAATAGCACTCACATTTATTAAATAGACATATTTCCTGCCAATTAGCTCCAACATTAAATTAATAGCATTTAGAAATAATAGATAGACCTATTTCTCCCCAGCAAGCCCTGACATTAAATTAATGGTACTCGCATTTAATAATTAAACGTATTTCCCCACCAAATTGCCCCAGTATTAAATAATTTGTATTCACAATTAATAAATAGTCCTCATTCTCCATAAACTCAACCCCATAATAAATTAATGTGCCACAAACCACCCTAGCATTAATTAAAAAATGGCATCACACAACCCTAAATTAATAGTCATTACTCTGACCCCACTATTAAACTAAATAAAATAGTCCTCACCATGAAATAAATTGCCCACCAATAAATGTATATTTCTCACCCAATATTATATGATTATTGCCCACCCTCACCAATAAATTAATAAAAGAAGGGTCAGGATGGGGGGGCAGAATGAATCTGGAGATCCATGGCTGGTTCTGAGGAAGTCGACCAGACTGTCAACGAGTCTTGGCTGGCGGGGGAGGGGGGGTTCTGGCTACTGTATACCTCCCCTAAATACATGTCTGCTATATTTGCTGAAAAGCTCACAGAGACAAGGAGACATCTTTTTGCTGCATAGGTTTGTCCAGCTGATTGCTGCCAGCGATGTTGTCACATAGTTAATTTCACTCAGATTTGATGAAATTGACGTAAGTTAGTAAAATTTGGGTCTAAAATTAGGAAATTGAATAGAACCGTGACAACCATCGCCATTCTTTTCTTGCCAGAATGTTTTCTCCTTCCACTACCAATCCGAAATATTACTGAATACTGCAATAAAATATATTTACATATCTGCAGTGGTACGACTTCTCAGTTGGCTTCGCTATGGAATCTCTGGATCTACCCTCTCATAGCTGTTATTAATAGAGTTTAATACATTTACATCATGGAAAACATCACATGCATTCTTAATAACTCCTCTAAAACAAATGACAATACATGGGTTCCCTGGCTAAATCATTACAGCGCTGTCAACAAGTTTTGAAATAATTTTTCATCATCTATTGCTAATTTTAGTCTCTCTCACTATGGAGAATTCACAGTCATCTTCTCCCCCTTCCATACCTTCTTCATCCTTCATACATATATGGATAATGGTGTCTTGTTTTTTGGCATTATAAGGATGTTGTACAATTATTTTTTTCCTCTGGTAATTTAATGTAATATTTCCATAATGTTTTTCTACCAGTGCCAATTAACAATAAACCAATGTGAAAAAAAGATATATGACTAAATAAAACCTACAGCCAAAAAAAACCAAACAGAAGCCTGAATCACCACTTTCTACTGTGCAATAATTCCAAAAACTGTATATATATATATATATATATATATATATATATATATATATATATATTCAATTATGTACATACAATATATATATATATATATATATAAATATATATATATATATATATATATCATAAAAATTCTTGATTAATAGAAAAATCCATTTCATTACCCACCTTCGGCCATCTTCATTACCCCTCCCCCTGCAGCCATTGCCCTTACTCCCCTCTGCAGATATTTTCAATACCCCCTCCAACAGTCATTGTCCCCCCATGCAGGTATTTTCTTACCTCCCCTACTACAGCCATTGCCCCTCCCTCAGTCAATTTTACCAACTCCCCCCGCTGCAGGTATTTCCTTAGCACCCCCGCCTACAGCCATTGGCACCCCTCAGTCATTTCTACTTACCCCCCTTCTACAGCCACTGTCTCCCCCCTAAGTCATTTTTACTTACCCCCCTTCTACAGCCACTGTCTCCCCCCTAAGTCATTTTCACTTACCCCCCTTCTACAGCCACTGCCTCCCCCCTAAGTCATTTTTACTAATTCCCCCTTCTACAGCCACTGTCTCCCCCCTAAGTCATTTTTACTTACCCCCCTTCTACAGCCACTGCCTCCCCCCTAAGTCATTTTTACTAATTCCCCCTTCTACAGCCACTGTCTCCCCCTAAGTCATTTTCACTTACCCCCTTCTACAGCCACTGCCTCCCCCCTAAGTCATTTTTACTAATTCCCCCTTCTACAGCCACTGTCTCGCCCTAAGTCATTTTTACTTACCCCCCTTCTACAGCCACTGCCTCCCCCCCTAAGTCATTTTTACTAATTCCCCCTTCTACAGCCACTGTCTCCCCCGTAAGTCATTTTTACTTACCCCCCTTCTACAGCCACTGCCTCCCCCCCAAGTCATTTTTACTAATTCCCCCTTCTACAGCCACTGTCTCCCCCCTAAGTCATTTTTACTTACCCCCCTTCTACAGCCACTGCCTCCCCCCTAAGTCATTTCTACTAATTCCCCCACTGCAGGTATTTCCTTAGCACCCCCCTCCCCCTCCTACAGCCGTTGCCTCGTCTGCAGTATTTTTTACTTATTCCCCCCCCCCCGCAGGTATTGGCTTACCTTGTATTCCCTTACGCTGCCAGCATTCACTCGGCGGCTCCAGATTCCAGACCGCGCTCCTACGTTGCTGCACATGACGTCTGCGTCATGACGTCACATCAGGAGCGCAGGGAGGCTTAAAGAGCACAGGGAGCGCCGGCGCCGGGATAAAGAAGAAGGGGGAGCCGGACCGGCCCATCTAGGCATCGGCCCTTCTGGCAAATGCCAGAAGTGCCAGATGGCCAGTCCGGCCCTGTTATACAGTATGTATTTTTAACAATAGTGCTGAGAATTTAGACTATATGTTATCAAAGTCATCCAAGTGCTTATGTATTTCTTTGAGCTACGAGGAGTATTGCTTAATAGTATTTTACAATTGAAGTACATTTTCATCAGAGGGTTCTCTATGTTCATCCAACGTGGTTAATCTTTTGGGAAGTTGGCTGTTCGACCTAATATTTATAGCAACATGCATTAATTTGCAAACATGATATCATGATCCTGATGAGGTTGGGATAAAATATTAAGAGATATGTTGACACTTGCTGGATGGAATAGATATAATTTTAGAGAAAGAAGGATTGAAATACGTTAAATCGGGTCTCGATAAAGACATGACCTGTTATGTATCTGTTATGCGGTTGTAGTTGGAGGGGGATAGTGGTATAATAGGGTCTTTTCAGGTAAAAGTGTAATGCAGAAGAAGCATCATATTTCTAAAAAGCAACCTGGAGGTGAAAACAATACGAGTGGTAATCCTATAGATTGTAAACTTGTGAGCAAGGCCCTATTACCTCTCAGTCTATATGTATTACCTACTATTCATTTTTTACAGTTTGTTCCCAATTGTACAGCGCTACGGAATCTGTTGGCGCTATATAAATAAATGTTAATGATAATGATGAGTGGTAATTTTTTTCCCAGGTGTCTCCCTCTAACTAACCTGATACGTAATCTAGTGGATGATGGGTGGTAACTACTTGTGAAAGGGAACCATTTTTTAATGAGTGTTCACTTTTGTTAATTTATATGCTCCAAATCAGGACCAAATATCCAATCACCTACATTCTATTACATATAGCAAAAAAGACACATCCAACAGTACAGAAGAACTAAAACATTTTATACAGAACAATAGATTTTAAGTGTAAATACAGTTGTCATGGGCACTAGGAGTCTTGTCCAGGATTTCACCAGTTGACTATGCTTACCAGAGAGGCGGAGTTAGCACAGCGGTCCTCTGGCAGCAGGGTGAATAGTGAAACGTATATAACAGCAGATGGAGAGAGGATGCCAATGGAATTGATGATAGTCAGTGACTTGCAGCTATACTGGTAAATGAGTCAGCGACTTGCAGCTATATTGGTAGATGAGTCAGCGACTTGCATCTATAGTGGAAAGGCAGGTTGGAACCACGGAGACCAGGGTGGATGTGAGCAGGTGCAGGAAGGTAACAGGAGAGTCAGTGGTCTGCGTACAGCAAGTTGTACCACTGCTATGGTGAGAAGACTTGTCCAGGTGCAGGTAGGTAGCGGGGAAGTCAGTGGTCTGCGTACAGCAAGTTTTACCACTGCTATGGTGAGAAGACTTGTCCAGGTGCAGGTAGGTAGCGGGGAAGTCAGTGGTCTGCGTACAGCAAGTTGTACCACTGCTATGGTGAGAAGACTTGTCCAGGTGCAGGTAGGTAGCGGGGAAGTCAGTGGTCTGCGTACAGCAAGTTGTACCACTGCTATGGTGAGAAGACTTGTCCAGGTGCAGGTAGGTAGCGGGGAAGTCAGTGGTCTGCGTACAGAAAGTTGTACCACTGCTATGGTGAGAAGACTTGTCCAGGTGCAGGTAGGTAGCGGGGAAGTCAGTGGTCTGCGTAGACTAAGTTGTACCACTGCTATGAAGTGAGGAGTTGTTCAGGTGCGGATGAGTGGAGGCATGCAAAGAGTCAATAACGGTATGAAGACACTGAGAACACAGAAGAACTTGTTCCAAACAGACATGCAGCATTTACAGCTAATAGTCTATAACGGTATGTATACCGCTGCTGAGTAGAGAGGCTTGCACAGAGCGGATATGCAAGGTAACAGTTGATAGTCACTAACAAGTAAGCATACTGCTGATGAGTAGAGAAGTTTGTCCACAAGGATATGCAGGCACAGCAGGGACGCTGAACGCTGTAGCGGGTATGGGAACCACAGGTGAGCAGAGCAGGTAATCAGAAGCCAGCTGAGGACACGAGCAGGATACAGGAGTCTGTAGCGGGTATGAGAACCGCTGATGAGCAGAGCAGGTAATCCAGAAGCCAGCTGAGGACACGAGCAGGATACAGGAATCAGTAGCGGGTATGGAAACCACCGATGAGTAACACAGGTAATCAGCAGGAAGCTGAAGACACTAGTAGGACACAGGAGACATCTTCAGAGACTCACACGGAATGAGACTCAAGATCAGGCAATGAGGTAATGAGCACAGGTGCCTTAAATAGGAAGAGGTGCCTGATCCACCAATGAGTTTAAAAGCAAAGGTCATAAGTTCTTGGATGCTGCGCATGCGCAGTCCATCAAGATGGCGGATGGTCACGGCTCAGGACAGGCGCCGGCAGGAAGGCTAGAGAACCACGCACCAGCGCAGAGGCACTCACGGTCCAGTGAGTGACAACAGTCTCCAGAAAAGAAATACCCATAGATGAATTGGGCCAGATATTGTGACGCTTATCAGGAGTATATTATAGTCTATGAACAATTTTAACAAGCATATATCTCATAGTGGTTTATGCATTTGGACATCTTGAATATATTCTGGATAATGTTGTCCCTATACTCGTTTGTTAAAAATACCTATAAATCTGATTCCCATTTAGTTTGGATAACCAGTTTTTTTCTTACATGGGGACTATGAGAAATTTATACCAAGAAGATATGCCTCCCTGTGCCGATTATGTATTGCACCTAATCACTGATTATTATCATTTTGACAGCTTATTTGCTTGCATCAAATTGCTTGCGAGAGCAGTAAATAATTTCAGTCTAAGCTACAGGATAGGTCTGCAGGAATATGAATCCCTAAATATTTCAGAGAGGCACTTTGCCTTTGCAAAAGTGAAGGCTTCTGATTTAGTAATTTTCAATTTGCTAAATTTGCTCCTGAATATTTTTGGACAACTTGATGGAGGCAGGCAATGAGTCATCAAACTTGGTGATAAACAGTAATACATCATCTGCAAATAAGCACATTTTAAGAGAAAGTGAACTACACCTGTGAACTACACCTGTAATTGAGTCAGTGGTCTTGATTTTTTCCACCAGTGGTTCCATGGCTGTTGTGAAAATGAGTGGTGATAGGGGGTACCTGTCACGGGCACTAGGAGTCTTTACCCAGGTATCACCAGATGATGGACTTACCAGAGCAGTATAGTTGGTAATATGGTACTCTGGTAGCGGGGTGACCATGGAACAGGAGACAGCAGATGGTAAGAGAATGCTCGAGAAAAGTCTATGACTAGCAGCACTGGTAATAGGTAGATAACTGTACACGAGGAACTAGATGGACAAGGAAACGTGAGGGTAGTCACTGGTCTGCGGATAGCAAGTTGTACCACTGCTATAGTAAGGAGGAATGTCCAGGAGTAACGAGGAGGTGGTGAGAGTCAGCGGTCTGCGTATAGCAAGTTGTACCGCTGTCTAGGTGAAGGAATGGAATCCAGGTGAAGGTATCAGGGGAGTCAGTGGTCTGCGTTAGCAAGTTGTACCACTGCTAAGTGAGAGGATACTTGAAACTGGTGTCACAGGGAACAGGAGACAGTGGTCTGCATCTAGCAAGTTGTACCACTGCAATATATATGTGAGGAGGAGCACGAGGAGATGAATGCAATGCAGAGTATACACGGGCACACTGAACTTGATCCCACGATGATATGCACAATATAATAATAACTGAGCAGCACTGCACAAATATACAGAGTCACAATAACTATCCAGGCAAATAGGAAACACAGTCAAATGATAGCAATAGTCTCAGTGGATAGGAACTCTGGAGGAGAACAAACTCAGTCCAGCTAGATATGCAATACACAAGCACAGTCAATGAGAAGTATGCATACCGCGGTTCAGGAGAGCAGGCTGTCAGAGAGACGTGCAGGGATACCTGAGCGGCTGAAGGCCGGCAAGAGGAGAGACCACTGGAAGATGGAAGCGGTAACCAAGTTGGTGCAGCGCACGGTAGGTAGACCAGCAAGAACAAGGCAATACTCAGGAAGCAGTAGTATATGGAACTGGACACCTGGAGAACACGGGAGAGTTGAGGCGGTCTGATAACCAGTAGCTGAGATGAAAGCAGCGGAGCGCTGACCCGATGAAGACAGGCGAGTTGAAATGAGCAGGAACACTGTAGAAGCACGGAGACAGCGGATAGAAATCAGCTGGCTGCAGACACGATGAACACTGGAGAGTTGAGGTGAGCAGGACTCTGTAGAAGCACGGAGGCAGCGGATAGGAATCAGCTGGTGCAGTCACGATGAACACAGGAGAGTTGAAGTGAGCAGGATACTGTAGAAGCACGAAGGCAGCGGATAGCAATCAGCTGGTGCAGTCACGATGAACACAGGAGAGTTGAAGTGAGCAGGATACTGTAGAAGCACGGAGGCAGCGGATAGGAATCAGCTGGTGCAGTCACGATGAACACAGGAGAGTTGAAGTGAGCAGGATACTGTAGAAGCACGGAGGCAGCGGATAGGAATTAGCTGGTGCAGTCACGATGAACACAGGAGAGTTGAAGTGAGCAGGATACTGTAGAAGCACGGAGGCAGCGGATAGGAATCAGCTGGTGCAGTCACGATGAACACAGGAGAGTTGAAGTGAGCAGGATACTGTAGAAGCACGAAGGCAGCGGATAGCAATCAGCTGGTGCAGTCACGATGAACACAGGAGAGTTGAAGTGGTCTGGAAACCACAAACGAACGACAGGAATCAGCAGGAGCTGAATACACGAGGAAACACAGGAACACCTTCAGAGGCTCATGGGGAATGAGACTCCAAGATCAGGCAACGAGGTATGGACCACAGGTGCTTTAAATAGGGAGTGTTGCCTGATCAGCCAATTAACTAAAAGCAACAGGTACTGAAGGTTTGAAAGGGCTGCACATGCGCAGACCCTCAGGATGGTGGACGGCCACGGTTCCTAAACACACGAGAAGCGGCACTCACAGTCCGGTGAGTGACAGCACCCCTGTATAGTCCCATTTGTTATAATTTAAAATTTGAGGATAGGAGCCCATTTCTAAAAATCCACCTGAGGGTTTGTTATGTAGGGTAAGGACAGCTTGAAGGAAGAAGCATTTAAAGCCAAACCTGACAAAGACCCTAGCTAAGAACATCCATCGTAGCCTGACCTTTGCCTTCTCTGCATATAGCTAAAATCAATACTAAGGGGTATATTTACTAAACTGCGGGTTTGAAAAAATGGAAATGTTGCCTAAAACAACCAATCAGATTCTAGATGTCATTTTGTAGTGTGCACTAAATAAATGACAGCTAGAATCTGATTGGTTGCTATAGGCAACATCTCCACTTTTTCAAACCCGCAGTTTAGTAAATCTAGCCCTAAGTTATCAGATCTAGTAGAATGATTGTCAACTACACTGAGCACCCATCTTGTGTTGTCTAGAGCTTGCCTGCCAAGCACAAAGCCCACTTGATCTTGTTTAATTAGCCAAGGGAGGATTAGGTTATTTTATTGGCCATGATCCTAGTGAATATTTTAATATTGGTGTTTAACAGGCTATTGGTTGATAGTTCTGACATTGCGTTTGGTCCTTACCAATTTTAGGTATGGTAATTATTTGGGCCTGTAACATTTCTTTAGGGAAAGTATCATTTCTAGTTACAGGGTTAAACAAATTAATACAAATTAGGGATTAATTTAACTTGAAAGAGGAGTAAAATCCATTTATGACTTAAATATAATTTTAATTAATAAACAAAAAATATTGATATTATGATTGATACTGGACTCAAGAGAATACATTTCTTCTACTCTTCTAGTGTTTATTATCTATTCTGGGATGTACCATCAAAAAAAAGGAAAACAATCTAGTCTTCAGTGCGAATTTTCAACTCTCTTTTCTGGTAAATTGGTTAATGTCAGTGTGCAGGGCGTTCAGTACCTGCCCAAATGTAGCATGTATCTTTTATTCAAGTGCCTGGAAATGCTTCTTGATTGGCAGGGACTTCAGTAACATAATAAAGGCCATGCTCAGCACGTTTGTATCTCTTAAAAATATTAACATAAACTATCAAATCTTACCGGTTTGAGCTTAAACACTTGCAGTTTATAGTATTTCTAACAGCTTCTTTTCTTCAAACAGCTAATATTATTATATACTGTATGAGTTTGAAGTTCACTTAGAAAATCATAAAAAAATTCTGTATAATGTTGCCATTAAGCTCAACCATGTGTGAACCAGCTGAAACATAGTCGAACTTGTCCTCCTTGCTCACATTTAGTTACCTTTTTAGTCTAACCTAAAGTTGATGAGTTTCTGGTGAATTTTCGAAACATTAGAACACATTCAACACAGCAATCCAGAACAACTTTGATAAAAATGTTTGCCATTTTTACCACTCTCTGGACAAAAGTATTATTTACATAATATTTCTCTCTCTTGATAATAGTCACTCTAAGGGGAAGATTTAATTAGCCGTGATGTCACAAGATTTTTACAGAAATCTCCACTGATTTTTCCTTGCGCCCTATAGAGGTGTGAGGAAGGATGAGCTGTTATTTTACCCTAGTTGTTCAGAACATAGTGGCTAATTGAATTCCTCCCTGAATACGTCCTCAATTTTCTGCACTTGTGCAGCGAATGTTTATGTGCCAAATCCAGTCTTATATTCAACTTTAAAAAGATATGTATTACGCTACGTTTGTTTCAAATGTTTATTTTTAACTATGTTAACCCCTTCACTGCTAAGGCATATTTTTCCCCATACAGATCATACCTTTTTTCAGAAGACTCTATATTTTCGGAAAATACCATTGTTTCTTTGAAACCCAAGACTAGAATCCATAACAATCTATACTACATGCAGAGCCATAACCAGAAATTTTATCTCCTGGGGCAAGAAGAAAACTGACTTGCCCTCAAGTTTAACCAAATTAGATTAAATTAGTTTCGCGCTCGATTGCCCGATTGCCCATCTTGCCCAGACCTGGTGACGGCCCTGGTAACATGTGTGATTGTTTTGTGCTAGAATTTTTTTTTTTTTCATACTTATTTTTTTCGGTTCTTTTGTCCAGGAGATCCAGAGGTAAGGTAGGAAAGACAAGGTTGGTCAGGTTCATTGTGTAAAGTAGATAGGTCAATCACAGTAACATGCCCCGCCCACCTCTCTATAACCAGAGTGGCAGGGGAGTGATAACATCATTGCACACCCACCTTGCTGCAGGTAAGCACTACCAGGAGAATTGTCTGCTCTCTCTGAAGTCCTTGTCGTCTCACTTTAATTTGAGAGTCTCCTGCTCATTCCGGCATATAGGCAACTATGTAGCTTATTTATTTATTTATTACGTGTCCCATTATAACTAAAGGTTTTTTTTGCATGGAAAATGGAATGTCTGCATTACTCATTACACAAGAATGCCTGCCCTTTGTTCTGATGAAGTAGAATTTCGTATTGAGCAGTTAGAAATGTAATCACAGACACTGGTAAGAGGGAAGGTGTTAAGAAAACTGGGACTTCACTTGTACTATGGAGACACTATTAATGTAAGCAAATTGTCAGTTATTCCAAAGGAACACCAAGCCTGTGATTCTATTTTTAAATGGCACCAGTGTATAAGGAGTAAAGGAGGGCAACACTCTGGTTGGTATTCATGATTGAAATGCTGGAATGGAATGTTTAAAAGAAACTTTGTTAAGGACAGAGAGTCCACAAGGTGAATGTTAAGAGTCATCTTTTTAGAAAGGTTTAATACTAGTATATACACAAGGCTTTTTTTTATTTTATATTTGTACTGTGAAATCAGGTTGGTGTTTGTTTTATGGAGAGATTGTAGTAGATTGTTGGAGTGTGTTTATGAATGTGTAAAGTCACCAAATAGACGTACTGTCTAAACAGAAATTGGTGTGTGTGGTAAGTAATGTAAACATCATCTTGTCCAGCTGTATAAACAGGGTAATTACTTTCCTTGGAAAATCATTGACTTCTTCCATTTTGAAGAAAAGCACATCTTAATAAGTATATAGTTGAAGCACAGGTGTTACTTTGTCATTCTTATCAAAGATTGCTTGGTGTGGTTTGCATAACCAATAATACTTACATGGGAATGTGCATCTATAATATACAGTATATGTTTGCAGGTTTTAAGAATCTTGGGCCTGATTCATTAAGGATCTTAACTTAAGAAACTTCTTATTTCAGTCTCCTGGACAAAACCATGTTACAATGCAAGGGGTGCAAATTAGTATTCTGTTTTGCACATAAGTTAAATACTGACTGTTTTTTCATGTAGCACACACATACTTGATAGCTTATGTGTACACTGAAATTTAAAGTTGATATTTGTGTGCTACATGAAAAAACAGTCAGTATTTAACTTATGTGCAAAACAGAATACTAATTTGCACCCCTTGTATTGTAACATGGTTTTGTCCAGTAGACTGATATAAGAAGTTAAGTTAAGATCCTTAATGAATCAGACCCAAGCTTGTAATTCTATCACAGATTGTCCTTCTACATCACATTATTTTGGAAAGTAAGGGCCTTTAAATATTACCTTTTAAAAAATAAAATGTTATATGTGTACAAGTATACATAGTGTGCCTTGCTTGCAAATGTTCTTATATTTACATGTCCTGAAAAGTAC
Source organism: Mixophyes fleayi (assembly GCF_038048845.1). NCBI lineage: Eukaryota > Metazoa > Chordata > Amphibia > Anura > Limnodynastidae > Mixophyes > Mixophyes fleayi. Next base: position 310,839,722 of record NC_134405.1, on the reverse strand, counting down.
CATTTTCTGTAAGGTCTGAGATGATTTTCTGGTGATTGTGGTGACTTAAACCCATACTTGGCTCTGGATTTCTCTTGCATTACAGGGAGATCTCCAGGGGAGGGCTGGCAAACTTTAACCTGGGAGGCAAGACTCAACTCAGCAGCCTATTAGGAACATTTGAAAGGAAGAAAAACACAGGTGACCCAGTGACCCAGACCAAGGTAGCTCACTATGGGACTGGCCCAGGGGGAAGATGCCCCCCAGCCTCCCAGCCCAGCCTGATCCTGGAGATCTCCCTGAAGAGTAGGTCACAATCCCTGGACCCCATCTGATCTTGCAAAGTGTGCGCAGCAGTAATAACTCGATAAGCTGTGAATCAAGTCATTGTGGCACTGTGCAATTACCCCCAAGTCCTCCCCTCCGAGATCTTCCAGAAGGAATGTATAAAAAGTTGGCAAGTTTGCTTAAAAGCCTTGTAACACCTTGTAAAAGCAGGAATATCTACATAAGTGTGCAATCCCAATCGGGGCTGTATTTACTATATAGGTCAACTTTACTATATACGTCAACTAGAGCAACTTAAAATCTTTTAATGTTATGCTGATTTTCCTTTCTTTTTTCATTTCTTTTTTGCTTCTTCACCTATGTTATCCACCTATTTTTCTTAGCAAAATAATGGAGCAGCAGGTCTTGGATAGATGTTCATAATAATGAGAGGGGTGAACAATTTCTAATTCAATGCCTACTAAATCACAATGCCTATATTAGATTTAACTCTTATTCTCCACCCCTTCCATATCATTGTCCTGTTGGGATTAGGTTATGTGTGAGGTATTTACTTGTTAAAGTGCTAGAATTGCTACAGTGTGTGTTGTTATACAATAAGGTATGTTTACTTTACCCATTTACTTGCCTAGGTGTTTTTATAACCACACCGGTACAGGTGGGTTAGGCTGGTGTATGAGGCTGCCTCCAGGCAAACCAGACAGACAAAAGAGTTAGACGTTAATCCAGTATCCTCTCACTGACATTCATTTCTAACTGTGATGAATAGTAACCTCTCTTGTGAGCTATACTGCTAGGTACATGAAGTTATTTGTTAATCCTCCTTTCATGTACAAAGAACCATAAGCTACACTACAATGATTTTTATTAAGGTGTGGCATTTAAATTGATACATCTCTTTGAGTGATACAATATTTGCTAAAGTTTTGCATTATTTTTGTGGGTATTTGTTATTGTGGTGTATGTGGGTCTTCACATTTATTACAGTTTCATTTTAATAAAGTAAATACAAGTAATGTTTTAAATCCCACACGGAGGGTTATATATACTAAACTGCGGGTTTGAAAAAGTGGAGATGTTGCCTATAGCAACCAATCAAATGCTAGTTATCATTTATTTAGTGCATTCTACAAAATGACAGCTAGAATCTGATTGGTTGCTATAGGCAACATCTCCACGTTTACAAACCTGCAGTTTAGTTAATATACCCCTGAGTCAGGTTAATGTGCAACATTTATATATTGCCCATCTATACTTGCTGTTTTTGTTCGTTCTGTATTAAACTTTAGGCCCCGCCTTCTTTGTTCTTCAAACCAGAACCTAGATTTGCTAGTCTCTGAAAAAATATGTTTTATACAAAAGCAAATGCTTATAATCTTATGTTTTTATTATAGTTACCATTTCATAAAATCCTGTATTTGTCATATTTTTAAGTGCAAAGCTTGTTTTCTTATTTTTCAATTGTAATGAATGTGAACATTGGGTACACAAATATTAATTAACCTCAAATGTTCATTTGAACAAAATCTTGCCAATATCCATTGTCAATATGCACAAGACTTGTTCTGCTTTGCAAGATCTCAGAGCAGAATGGGATATTGTAGACATCCCTAGATCCCCAGCTAATTTAAATACAGCATATGGAAACTTCCAAAGTCTGCAGAGCAAGAACAGAGCTGTGAGATAATAGAGATAATGCACACAAAACAGCAATTATGGTATCATCATTATCTATTTATATAGCGCTACTAATTCCGCAGCGCTCTACAGAGAACTCACTTACATCAGTCCCTGCCCCATTGGAGCTTACAGTCTATATTCCCTAACATACACACACATACACAGACAGAGACTAGGGTCAATTTGATAGCAGCCAATTAACCTACCAGTATGTTTTTTTGGAGTGTGGGAGGAAATCAGAGCACCCGTAGGAAACCCACGCAAATACGGTGAGAACATACAAACTCCACACAGATAAAGCCATGGTCGGGAATCAAACTCATGACCCTAGTGCTGTGCAGGGCCGGATCTAGAAAACTACTGTACCCGGGGCAATTTAGAGGGGGCGATTAAGGCCCTGCCCCTTTCTAGCAGTTTAGGCTGCCGACGGCTGCACAGTATGTGCAGGTCCATCCAGCCGTGACAGGCAGGGACAGTGTGCTGCCCGGCTGCTCTGATCGCCCCCCCCTGGATCCGCCACGGGTGCTGTGAGGTAGCAGTTCTAGCCACGGGCCATAGCACACCTAAGCACCTTACCACCATCTTGGAGTAGAGCTGCAGTAGATAAGTTAGCAATAGATAAGTTTCTCGTTCTGTGGTAAAGTGTTAAGCAGGAGATCAGGTTGTATATTTACTAAACTGTGGGTTTGAAAAAGTGGAGATGTTGCCTATAGCAACCCATCAGATTCTAGCTTTCATTTTGTACAATGAGCTAAATGATTACTAGAATCTGATTGAATACTAGAATCTGATTGGTTTGCTATAGGCAACATCTCAACTTTTACAAACCAGCAGTTTAGTAAATATACTCCCAGGTGTCAGACAGTTTTGAATAGTTAATTATTTATTTAAATTTATTTGGGGGGGATTGGGGGTTAGAGCAGCTTTTCTAGACTAACTCACAATGTTTGTTCTTCCTATGAGACAGGTCATAGGCACACAACTGTATAAATTTGTTCTAAACCAGAGCAACATATTCTGCAGAACATTTGCCTGATTCCGCATTTGACTGATGAATTTCGTTATGTTCCTCGGTTGGAATTTGTATAAATGTGTAATGCAGAATTTTCCCAATAATGTTTGTTCCACCGAGATTTCTTCTTTGTTGGTTCCGTTCCGTCACTCTCATGTCATAATGTACAGTATCATAGAGTATCATAATGTACATTATCGCTTGGAAAACACAATAAGTGTTGCACAAAGAAAGTGAGGCTTGCACTTATGTATTTCCTATGATCGCATTTGCGGAACTACCAAAGACTGTGCCTTATATTTCTTTTTTACTTTTAGTTCTCAAACTTCTTGCACGTCTCTGTAGGATTAGACATGTACATAGGTGAAGCTTAAGGCTCAATATCCTGACTGTCACTGAGCACCACCTTCTTGGATATGGTATGTTGTGCATTCTCTTTGTGCCACATTTGTTTACACATCTCTAACAGATTGACAGTGCAGATCCCATTAATCTTTCTTTTGGTACACCACTTTTCAATAAATCAAGAAACATCAAGAAATATAAATAAGATATCTTATTTATTTTTCTTTTACAGCACATTTCTTTGAGGTTTATCTGTCTGATCTACTACACCAAGCTGATCTAACAGAGAAGTCACTGCATGTATCTGTGAAGTCTCCTACATACCACTGAATATAGTAAACAAAGGAGCCATGTAGTGCAGAAGAGCATGCTTCAACAGTTTTGATTTACAATGACATATCTGGCCTCAACCATTTTAGCACCATCTTAGCATGAATTTTTAGTCATTTTCTGGAAAAATAACTGCACACATCCACATTTCTCACACTGTATTCCTTCTAGAGATGGGCAGGCTCGGTTCCCCGAGATCCGAATTCATCCAAATTTAGCCTATCCGAGTACCGAGCCGAGCACGCTCGGTACTCTCCCACCCATTCGGATTCGAAATCGAGGCAAAACGTCATCGTGACATATTCGGATTTCTGAGCTCGGTTCTCGCGAGATTTGAAAAGCATAAATACCAGCCTCCACAGCAATCCATCGCCATTTGACAGAGGGAGAGAGCAGGGTTAGGTCACACTGGCTAGATCAGCGCAGGGACAGATCAGTATTTGGACACATTATTGTTTGTATGCAATACCATTGTCATCTTAATATCAGTTGTTACAGCAGTAAGAGGAGGATAGAGGAGGGTTGTTTTGTGCAGTTTCTGGCACTCCAAGTGCTTTTGGGGTGTCCCCCATTCTTTTGCATTAATATTTCTGGCTGTCAAAAGTCCTGTTTGTCAGCAGTGTAAAAAAATAATATTTAGCACTCCCAAGTGCTTTTGGGGTGTCCCCCATTCTTTTGCATTAATATTTCTGGCTGTCAAAAGTCATATTTGTCAGCAGTATCTAAAACAATTTGTAGCACTACAAGTGCTTTGGGCTCATAATGGATTCAAAGCAGTCCACATATGAGCAGAATCAGCAACCAGGTTCTGTCACCAGTCCTGATGGTAGTGTTCCCAGTACGTCATCTGGGAAAGGCGATGTCAAACTACACAGTCTTTTGAAATCAGTCAAAAAAACACACACCAAAAATTTTTTTTACAGTGTTGAAGCGAAAAAGAAGTGTAACTGAGGAAAAGTTAAGTGCCGATAAAAAAATTGCCAACATGCCATTCTACACACGCAGTGGCAAAGAGAGAATGAGGCCTTCACCTTTGTCTATTAGTGGCAGATCAAAAAATGTTACCGAGCCTACAAGTGGTGCACAACTACTGTTACGCGTCAAAGCCGACCTGCAAGATAACAGTAAGGCATTAGAGGATAATGTTTGCTCTGAATCAGAAATGACACCAATCCCTGTGGAGAGTCCATCCAACAGTGGGATGTCTAATCATGAGCATTCTGTTAGTGTACCCATAAAGAGGGACCCTTTAAGCAGTTCTGCTGATGTGTGCCTGAACAGCCTGAGTGTAGCCGGTAATACATCAAGTGAGGATGATACTTTGGAATTAAAAGAGGATGAGAGGGAGATTTGGGTAGCCGACCAGGGCGCTGATGAGGATGCGGTTGATTGTGTAAGTCCTGCGCCAGTGCCAGCAGGGTGGCAACAGTGGCAGCAGTTCTGGCACGTGAGGTTCTGGCACTAATTTGCACTTTCCAAACACAAGCAGAGATGACGCAGGTGGCAGACCACAAGAGTTTGACATCTGGGCTGGTTTGAATTTTTTGGTATTTTCTACAAGTGGAGGGGGGCCTAGAGAGACAGAAACCAAATTGCCTTTGTCCATTTCTTTACATATTTAAGTATAAGTGTAGGGTGTAATATACATCCAAAGACGATGGCTGCATTGCCAATATTCATAGATGGGGCGGAAGACAATCTGGTTTGTGTGTCGAATTAATGAAGGCCTACCAGGAATTAAACTGTTTTTTGGATAATTTATTAGCTTTACAATTACATTACTTATCCAAGAAACAGGTGGAGCACTAAATTTGGTTATTTTAGGGCCAAAACATAGATTTTTAATCAAAATAGCAAAACAAAACCAAACAAAACCAAAACCAAAACCCGCAATGACGGTTTGGCAAAACTAAAAACCAAAACACAACGGTAATCCAGATCCAAAACCAAAACATGGGGGTCAGTGAGCATCTCTAATTCCTTCACCTACTAATAGCCAAGAGATAATATATACAAAATATATACAAGTTCAGTTAATACCCCATTCATACTGCACCAAAATCCCGGGTTTTTCAAACGACCCGGGTCTTGGTGCAGTATGAATGGTACAAGTCAAAAATCCCGGGTCTAAAAACCCGGGTCTTCAACCCGAGATTTATCGAGGGGTAAAACAAGCTGATTGGCTGTCTGCCTGTCTCTGGAGGATGATGTCATCGGTGGGAGCCCGTGGAAGATCACCAGTCACCTTTCAATGACATCACCATTTTTCAGCCAATGAAAACTGCTCTGGTGATGACTCCCACAAATTGCCAGGGCACAGACTTGTGCAGTATGAATGGGGTCAACCCGGGAAATTCCCGGGTCCGAGGTGCAGTATGAATGGTGTTTCTGAGCTGGGACGCTCCGAGCCCCAGCAAAAACCCGGCTTGAAAAACCCGGGATATTGCCGGGGCGGCAGTATGAAAGCGGTGTAAGTAGGATTTCTACATTGCTCACTCACTCTGGCCCTGATTCATGTCCAAACGCAAATTGCATGTAAGTTGCATTTTTAAAGTGAGCAATGAACTCTATATGCATTTTGATTTGAATCTGGGTGTAAGTACACTGTGTCTAATCAGTACTTGCCTCACGTAGACACACCGAACAGACTGCAGTATACGCACATGCATATGTAAAATAAAATATAACATCAGAACGCATACAACTTTTATATGGCATCCTCAATGGCTCACTTTGCACCGGTTTCAGACTCAGACGCTGAGGAGACTTCCATTCAAGGAGTTATATGTCCTTCTCCCGAACTCATGAAAATGTCTGAATCCACGATTCAGACAGAAATGAGAGCAGTGATACAAGATCGCAAAGCTGAAACTGCGTCCATACTCACTCGTACGGATTTTCTTAACCACAAGGTGGATGATATATGTAACTACCAGAACTCGGTTGAGCAGGAGCTCTCGAATGTCCACCGGAGCTTGAGTCTGTGAAAGAGCACCTTGAAGACATAGAGAACCTCGCAAGACGGAACAATGTCTGGTTCAGAAACATCACTGTGTCTGTTTATGTGGACTCCTTACCGAGTTATCTAATCAGACTGTTCCATCAATGTCTTCCAGATATCTCAACTAAGAGCTTCCAATTGGACCGAGCACACCGCGCTCACTGAGCAAAACCACCACATGACCAACTACCGCGAGATGTGGTGATGCGCTTTCACTACTTTAGAGTAGCAAACCTTGACATCAGTTGACATCAGTTGGTAATGATCCGGCCATACCTTATGCAGGACACAACCTGCAAATCTATCAGTATATCGCTCCATCCACCCTTCAGAAAAAGAGAAATTTGATAAATCTCACCAAAGCACTCCGTAACCACAATATCCGCTACAGAAGGGGATTCCCCTTTTTAGTCTCTGTCTTACATAAATTTGTCTCCAATAGGATCAGAACTCCTGAAGAAGGCTTTTCGCTATCAAAGGCATAGAAATCCTTTTAACTCCAGCAAGGCACAGCACCGGTGGCCCCCTGTTCCTCTAGGAAGTCATCGTTGCCTGAATGGTCCAAAGCTTAACGACTCTGCAGGACTAGTCTGCAACTGACCACATGGAAAGACTTATATGACCTCCCCACATACTTGACCTGCTACTAATTCTCTCAATCCCCTCTTCTCTCTTTTTATATCAGGTACCACAGACTGTCACAATGATAGCAACAACACCTCTGAATGGACTTTGCATTGCTTCCTAAAAGTTTCCCCTCTCTTTATTGATGTCTGTCTATGTTCTTCTATCCCTCCTCCTGAACACCTGAGTCACCCAGTTGTGATTTTTTTTTGAAGGTGCCACAGTGACTCGGGTGGGCCCAGGGGGACAGTACTGAGCTCCCACATTTTGATCACCTGAAAATCTTTTGTTCTTCAATTTCACCTATACCTCATTCTCTCCTCCTATCTTTCCCACTTCCGTCTCCTGTATTGCCCATTCTGCTTTCGCTATCTTTCTCTGGAGCTGTGAGTTCGCAGACTCTCCTTCTCTACTAAAGTTCAGTTGTGATATTTGCCTTATTGAATATTGATAGATCTATTGTTAGAATGTTCTTATTAGAAAGTGATTCTTACCATTGCTGCACATGTTCCTCGCACACTTTAGGCACCCTTTCTGCCTTATACATCTGATTCTCCCAATCAACTATCTCCCTGTTCCTGTTACCAACTACTTTTTACCCAACCCTAGGTTACTACATATCTTATTACCCAATAGCATTTGGCCCTCCCGGGCTGCAACCACCCACCAATACAACTCCTCCTGTATACAGTGTCTCCTTTAGCACAGGCCCGCAACTAGTGCTGCACCCCCAGCACACAGGATATACCGCCAGTCATGTTTCATGGCTGGTTGCTGCCGGTCAGCTCCCGGCTCCTCCTTTCTCCCTTCCACCCCTGCTTCTCCTACTAACAATTCCCTCCATCTGCCTAAACTCCGACCTTACCACCCTATCGGACTCCATACACTTCGATACCACAAAATAGTTTAGCTCAATGTACTGTAAATGGGCTTAATAAATCTCAGAAGAGAACCATGGTGATCCATTCTTTTAAATGGTTTAAAGCGCACATAATTTTGCTTCAAGAAACAAGCTTTACTCACTCACACCCCAGCCTCACCAGCAGGCACTGCCATTTTACTTAATAACAATGTCCCAATAGTTATAGACTTCTCCATCATTGACGACAATGGGAGATTTGTATTTTAAGTAGTACGATCCACCAAGAACAGATTACTCTAACTTCAGTATATACCCCCATATACGGGGACAGAGTGCCTTAAGTGACAACATTTTCCGTAAGCTTTCAGAGGTCTCAAAAGGCAAAGTTATAATAGGTAGAGACTTCAATATGTTCCTTGACCTGTCTCTTGATTGCTCCACTCCGGCCCAACCCAAATTTGCTCCACCACTCACACAGGCTCACCTCTTCTTTAGCGCTGCATAAACTATGTGACTTGTGGTGGATCCTTTTTTCATCGGCCAAGGCTTTCACCCACTTCTCAGTTCCTCATCTAGTCCATTCCAGAATCAACATGTTACTGGTCGACCAGTCCTCCCCCCAGCAGCTCCACAAAGCAAATGTCATCCCAGTGTCCTGGATGGACCATTCCGCAGTGACGCTGGAGAGGGACATCCAAGCTCACTTCCCATCATGATTCCGCTGGCGATTGCAGGATAATTTGCTTTATGTCACGGCTCTGAAAGATTTTAGTAGATCCCTTGCCTATACTATAGGGAACTTTGCACAGGAGTGTGGAGTATAACGGATAGGAGGTTTTCACCAGGGATCCCCGCAAGGGAATATGGTCTCCGCTGCTCCTATTCCACAGGTCGCGGTCTCCCAGACTAGTATTAGTAGAGGATGGTGGAGGTAGAACACAATGATATTCACAGGTTTAAAAGTTCATGACTCATAAGCATCACTGATAATAATAACACAGGAGATGATAGTAGTGCTGCAAAGTAGTGTATTGACTGATGGTATAACAAGAATGAGAGAATATATATATATATCGGCAGAGATGAACACACGGCAGTTGGTCAGATTGCAGAGACAAATCACATATGCTACTTCATAGTTGATAACCCTTGGCAACAGCATGAGATGAATAATACAGCAGTTCAACGCAGAGGTGATGAATAAGAACACACAGAGAAACACACAGCAGATGAATGTGAATCACTGGTACAGCTAAAGTCCAAACAGAGTAGTATATAGAACTTGGCTGATCCGAGAATAGAGATGATTCAACATAGCAGGTGGTTACTGGTATCGCGGTGATTCCTATCTAACAGAGTAGTAAGCGTTGAACAACATCCAAGGACTTGGATGAACACAGACACGTGCAGCAGAATGTTGCCTAGAAGTAGCAGCGAAGTGAGGAGTATCTAAACCATGCGTGGAACTACAGGTAACAGGTATTCCAGTCTTAGATGCAAAGGTAAGTTCACTGTAGTATGAGGCAGCTGAACAGAGGCACGCAACTTGAGCTGAAGTAATAGCCACAGACACAGCAAGCAGTTCACAATAACAGTCCAGTAAATGGGTTAACAGCAGAGTGAGGATAAACCGTGCCAGACGTGGAACTACAGGTGACAGGTAACTTGATAGTAGCTCTATCAGCGAGATGTAGCGATATAGCCAGCCAGATAGAGGCAAACTTGAGCCAACAGATTAGGCACAGGTGTAGCAAACAACTCACGATAGTAGTCAGCGTGCAGATGAACAGTTGAGAGTAGTTTCAGCTTGCAGATGAACAGTGGAGAGGAGTTTCAGCTGAGCCGACCAGGAATCAAAGATGACAGGTAACTTCGGCAGCAAGTATAGCTCAGCGAGCAGGTAACGGACAAACGGAAGGTCAAGGTATACAGCCAAATCCCAATGCAGTGTGAGTAACACGAAGAACAGGCAATGAGTCCATAATCATTGGAGGTTGCTCCAGGACCAATGAGATTCGGGAAGAGATCCAGATAAAGGTAGCAAGGAACACTTGTGTGAAAGTAATGTCTCTGAAGCAGAAGCAAGCACAGTCATGGTTCTTAAAGGGAAAGTCACAGCGCCGGCACCTAGCTATGGGACCGGCGTGTGACACTTTACGAGAAGGAGAATAGAGATCGGATGACCCAGGCGATCAAGGAGTTTTGTGATCACAACTCCTCTCCAGATGTCTCCACCCCCATGATCTGGGAGGCACATAAAGCCACCATCTGTGGCACTCTCAGAGCACTAGCCAGTTAAGTACAGAAAAAACATCAATGCTTCCACAAATGTAAAACGTACCAAAAATCGTTAGCACTTCGAGGCCAATTAAAACACCTTCTCTCCAAAAAAGCAGCTAGCACCCTGCTTTGGCTCCTTCAATGCTATTATGAATGGCGAGATAAAGCAGACTGCATCCTTGCCCAGAAACGTTCCCGAAATAGATTGATCTATGTTAAAGACTCTCAAGGGCATCTGCTGTACGACCCTCAAAATAAAAAGCATACCAATTTCACGCATATTATTCAGATTTATACATTCTGCACAAAGAGCCCCCCATGACAATATTAATGAACATATCAAACAATACCTACAGAAATGTCACCTCCCCCAACTGACCCAGTAGAGTCACTACAGCACCAAATATAGTGGTCTTCCTGAAGGAGCCCCTATTGTGCGACATCTATAGATCTATTTCGCTGCTCAATGTGGACCTCAAGCTTTTTGCCAAATTGCTGGCAAACCGCTTAGCCGTGGATCCTCCTTTCATCACTCTATTCCTGTTTCTCCTACTGGCTATCTGGGGTAGTAGGTTGGTGTTCTGAGTCATTCACCTTCTGGTGCCATTTCTGTGTCTCGGGGTACCGACTTCCAGTTCTAGGCCTACCCCAGGTTCTGAGTTCTGAGTTGTCCAGTGCCAGTTCCAGGCTTTTTCTGTTCAGGAGGTTGCCACCCCTGTATATCCTCTGCCTGAGTTCTGAGTCTTCCCAGTCCCTGTTGTGGTACTATATTTGCCTGAGTCTCTGAGTTATTGGGGGTACTGAGTCTCTGGTCGTGGGTTCAGGCCCCCCCTGTTCCCTTGTCCAGGTTCTAGTTCATCAGGTCCAGATTCCAGGCATTTATTTCAGTATGGAGTCCAGTCCAGCATTCCTTCTCCTAACATCCAGTATAGGGGATGAGAGCAAGCTCTATGAGCAAGACTTTCATCCGGCCTCCCAGTTTCCACTACACTCCTGCCACAGGTAGTCCCAGGAGTCCCGAGACGGATCCCAGAAACCCTATTGCTATGATATTCTAGCATTCTCTGTCTACGACCCCATTTTTTTAATGCTTTTTTTATTTACAATATTTACAACATAGTCTGCAAATTTTCCTTCCAGTTCCTCAGTTATTTTCTCAGCAGATCTAAAACATGCTTTGATAAGAAACAATTGGTAATGAACTGCCTGCGTTCCAATTTCCATTGCCTCTCTGAGCTGTGTATTTTTTAGAGATGGGCGGGTCCGGTTCTCCGAGAACCGAACCCACCCGAACTTTGGGTATCCGAGTACCGAGCTGAGCAGCTCGGTACTCTCCCGCCCATTCCGAATCCAAATCGAGGCCGAACGTCATTGTGACGTCGTCGGATCTCGGGACTCGGTTCTCGCGATACTTCAACTTTATAAATACACGCCTCCACAGCAATCCATCGCCATTTGACAGAGGGAGAGAGCAGGGTGTAGTCATAGGCTAATTAGAGCAGGGACAGAGAATACCATATTGTTCTTGCAATTGCTCTAACCAAAATCGCTAGTGCAGAGAGGAGGATAGAGGTTTATTATTTTTTCTTCATATTTGGCACTCCCCAGCGCTTTTGGGGTGTCCCCCATAATTGTGCATTAATATTTCTGGCTGTCAAAAGTCATATCTGTCAGCAGTATCTACTCAATAATTTGTAGCACTCCTCAGTGTTTTTGGGGTGTCCTCCCTAATTGTGCATTAATATTTCTGGCTGTCAAAAGTCATATCTGTCAGCAGTATCTACTCAATAATTTGTAGCACTCCTCAGTGTTTTTGGGGTGTCCTCCCTAATTGTGCATTAATATTTCTGGCTGTCAAAAGTCATATCTGTCAGCAGTATCTACTCAATAATTTGTAGCACTCCTCAGTGTTTTTGGGGTGTCCTCCCTAATTGTGCATTAATATTTCTGGCTGTCAAAAGTCATATCTGTCAGCAGTATCTACTCAATAATTTTTAGCACTCCTCAGTGTTTTTGGGGTGTCCTCCCTAATTGTGCATTAATATTTCTGGCTGTCAAAAGTCATATCTGTCAGCAGTATCTACTCAATAATTTGTAGCACTCCTCAGTGTTTTTGGGGTGTCCTCCCTAATTGTGCATTAATATTTCTGGCTGTCAAAAGTCATATCTGTCAGCAGTATCTACTCAATAATTTTTAGCACTCCTCAGTGTTTTTGGGGTGTCCTCCCTAATTGTGCATTAATATTTCTGGCTGTCAAAAGTCATATCTGTCAGCAGTATCTACTCAATAATTTGTAGCACTCCTCAGTGTTTTTGGGGTGTCCTCCCTAATTGTGCATTAATATTTCTGGCTGTCAAAAGTCATATCTGTCAGCAGTATCTACTCAATAATTTGTAGCACTCCTCAGTGTTTTTGGGGTGTCCTCCCTAATTGTGCATTAATATTTCTGGCTGTCAAAAGTCATATCTGTCAGCAGTATCTACTCAATAATTTGTAGCACTCCTCAGTGTTTTTGGGGTGTCCTCCCTAATTGTGCATTAATATTTCTGGCTGTCAAAAGTCATATCTGTCAGCAGTATCTACTCAATAATTTTTAGCACTCCTCAGTGGTTTGCGCTCAGAATGGATTCAAAGCAGTCCACATATGATCTAAATGAGCAACCAGGTTCTGTCACCAGTCCTGATGTTAGTGTTCCCAGTACGTCATCTGGCCAAGGCGATGTCAAACAACAGAGTGTTTTCAAATTAGTGCAAAAAACAAAAACCAAAAAAAAATTTACTGTATTGAAGCGAAAAAGAAGTGTAACTGAGCAAAAGTTAAGTGACGATAAAAAAAAAATTGCAAGCATGCCATTCTACACACGCAGTGGCAAAGAGAGAATGAGGCCTTCACCTTTGGCTATTAGTGGCAGATCCCAAAAAGTTACCCAGGCTACAATTGGTGCACAACTACTGTTACGCGTCAAAGCTGAGCTGCAAGATACCAGTGAGGCATTACAGGAGAATATTTGCTCTGATTCACAAATGACAACAATCCCTGTGGAGAGTCCATCCAACAGTGGGATGTCTAATCGTGAGCATTCTGCTGATGTGTGCCTTAATAGCCCGAGTGTAGCCGGTGATACCCAAATTGAGGATGCCACTTTGGAATTAGAAGAGGATGAGGGGGAGATTTGTGTAGGCGACGAGGGCGCTAATGATGATGTTGATGATTATGATGCAGACAGATACCAAATTGCCTTTCTCAATTTCTATTTATATTCTAGATTATATAACGGCTGAATAGTTTTCTATTTTACTCCTAGTGGAGAGAGGATCTGATGCAGACAGATACCAAACTGCCTTTGTCCATTTCAATTTATATTGTACAGTCTATAATGGCTGAATTTTTTAGTATTTTATACAAGTGGAGGGGGGGCTAGAGAGACAGAAACCAAACTGGCTTTCTCCATGTCAATTAATATTGTACAGTCTATAATGGCTGAATTTTTTGGTATTTTATACAAGTGGAGGGGGGCCTAGAGAGACAGAGTGACCCCAAACTGTCTTTCTCCATGTCAATTAATATTGTACAGTCTATAATGGCTGAATTTTTTAGTATTTTATACAAGTGGAGGGGGGCCTAGAGAGACAGAAACCAAACTGGCTTTCTCCATGTCAATTAATATTGTACAGTCTATAATGGCTGAATTTTTTGCTATTTTATACAAGTGGAGGGGGGCCTTGAGAGACAGAAAGCAAACTGGCTTTTTCCATTTCTTTACATATTTAACTATAAGTGTAGGGTGTAATATACATTCAAAGACGATGGCTGCATTGCCAATATGCATAGATGGAGAGGAAGACAATCTGTTTTGTGTGTAGAATAGGCCTACCAACGAAGAATTAAACTGTTTTTTTGGATGATTTATTACCTCAACAATTAGATTACTTGTCTCTAAAACAGTTGGAGCACTAAATTGGGTTAATTTAGGCCCAAAAACATGGATTTTCCCAAAAAATAGCAAAACAAAACCAAACAAAACCAAAACCAAAACCAAAACACGCAATGGCGGTTTTGCAAAACCAAAACCAAAACCAAAACACGACGGTAATCCAGATCCAAAACCGAATCCAAAACCAAAACACGGGGGTCAGTGACCATCTCTAGTATTTTTATACAGAGCTTGCAACAACCAATCTACTGTGGCTCTAATTTAAGTTATTTAGATTGTTATATTCTGTACATGTATGGGGTTGGTATGTAATTTATTCTCGTGCAATAGGCTGCCATTTCTAGAACCTATCCCGTCTACCTATCGGCCACTCACTGCTCTTAAGCCCTAAACGTACTATGTTGTTTAATGCACAGTTACTGATTTTAGTGACCAGGTAATGTCATGCCCCAAATACTGATACCAACAAAATGTGAAAATAATTCCCAAAATTATGACAAATGTGACAAAGATCATTTCAGCATTCTTAACCAAGGTTTTGTAGAGTTGAACCCCACTCTGGTACCAATTTTTGACAGGTTGCTCATTTGCACCTCAGTAAAAGCTATGGGCCACTCAACACCAGTAAAATATATGATACATGTTTTACATAGCTTTGGGTTAAAAAAAAATCGACATACAGGAATAGCCAGCAATATCAAAGACAGTGCATACAAGATATTATTACTGAACAAAGGGGCTCACCCTATATGCATGTTACTTATCTTACTTTAGCAAAATATGACAAATCACCATGTTTTAAAGGTGCAGTAAGAAATCCAGTGTGTAGCCAGTAATTATATTTTTCTTAGCATGCCTTCTCTAAACAATAGTAAGCCTATATCTAAGGAAATGGCATGCGCACACACATGCACACACAGCATGAATCACTGTTAACAGTTTTCACTCTTTTTACAGTAAGTAGCCCCTCATAAGAGAGGAGCTAGTGCCATTAGTCCAAGTAATGTTCTTGTAATCTCCTAGGTAACAAAAATGATATGTACTGATGACTTTGGCTAGAGATATCTCAGCAAGCATAAACACTTTCCTCATCACAGTCTTGGCATGTCATTTATGAAATATATAATGGGTCTATTGATAATTTTCTGAAGAATCTGACAGGTAAAGTGATGCCTCTGATAATATATCTCCAATATTGCAGTAACACTTACTATAAAAGACTGATAAAGAGTCAATAACTTGAACAAAAATCAATAAACATGGTGGGAAAAGTGTTAATATTTTAGAAAGAAGCTAGCATCTTAAAGGTGGAGCTTTCTAGTTAATACCAATAAAAAGATAATTTAAGACCAACTCCAAAATATTTCACAATAACATTTTAGCAATAGTTCCTAATGTAGGAGAATGTATTATGTAACACAGTATCTATCATGGAAAAGTTATACTTCACTTACTTAAAATTAGTGTCAACTGAAGTGTTAGTAATTATTTCAAAATCTAAATGGTTCATTATCACAAATAAACTGTTCTTTTTAGCCAAAAGAATCAGTAAAACTTAACGCTGATGTTTCTACAGATGAACTTTGGACATTTGTTATGTAGAGGATCAAACTAATTACATTTTCTCTAACAAAAGCTGTATTTAATTAGCTGTAAGCAACTATAATTATTTCTGAAGAGGAAATTGACTTGAACTTGTTATGTTGGTTGTGTGGATCTGAAATTAGACTGGTTTGGTTGCATATGTTTTCTGTTCCTAGAATTAATTTTCTCTTATATTAGCAATATACAAAGTTAATGATACATTACAATACGACTGCTCACTAATAGTTGTTGAAAAGTAGACAGTTATTTTATTGGAATCTGAACTAGATTGTGGGTGACACAGTGCAGGTTACATTATGCAACATGTATATGCTTTTTGCCAGTCAGGTTTACCCCCAATGCACATTAAAGGCCTGATTCATTAAGGAGTGTAACTGGTGATTTTTTACATATAGTGCCAGGGGCAAACGCAAGATTTGTAGAGGGGAATTTCCACACCACGTCACCAGTGGGCGTGACTAGCATGCATGGGGGCGTGGCTATAATTTTAGACAGTGCTTGGCTGCTCTCCAACTCTTTCTATCCCCACAATATACATGGGCAATGCTGCATGCACTACTGTTAGGTGCACACAGATCTCCCTTTTCAAGCAGAGCTGTGTGGGTCCAGCCACCTCATTTATACAGTGCCCCAGGCTTGGAGGGGGGTTTCCAGGCACTAGGACCCCCCCTCGGTTTGCCTATGTGTGCGCACAATTGTTCTGCGTATGCCCAAAATAGGACCATACGCCATAGAACGCAGCAGCATCTGATTTACTTTTGAGTGCAAAGAACAGTGAGGAGAGAACGTTTTCAGGGAGGGAATGGGGTGGGGAAGGGGCGGATGCATGTAGGCAATTTACAATAAAGGTCGTTCCCCTGCAGATACATTCGATTCAAACTGTGGGGAACGCAGAATGACGCTGTGTATCAGAGGTAAGGTTTGCACCTGTTCAGGTTCTAGTCTAACTCACACATGATAGTGATGACCAAATGCAGTTTTCACAAGCGAGCCATCTAAACGGGGAATGAACTATTCACTTGCATTCCTATGCACACCTGCACACACACATATCTTTATACACCACTTTATAAGACCATCGGAGGGAGATTACAATGGTGCCATTTCGTCAAGCTCTTTATATAGCGGTCCATCAATATAGACTACCACCTCATGTCATCATGGACACCCTGCCTATTGTGCATAGTGATCTAGAGATTTTGCGCAACATCCCAACTGCAATATCGCCGCTAATCAAACTATGGGTGGTGTTGCACTTCTGTGCATCATGATCTGTCCCTTGTGCCCGTAAAGCGGCAGTTTGCATGCAACCATAGCCGGCTTTCTGCTGCAACCATAGCCGGCTTTCAGTACGTTACACATGTAGCCTTGGTCCAGTCGGGTGGGATTCCTTCTATCTATTTGAATATAAAGCATTTCCACTTGATCATTGTCCAGGCTATATCTGATGCATCTCTCCAGATTCGATACCTGGTTGCTAGATGGCCGGAGAGCATCCATGACTCTTTTGCCTTCAAGAAAGCAGGCATGTGGCGTAGATTGCAACAGAGACAAGGAGGTGTAAGGCCACATGGTGACACGTGACCATTAGGTACTATTTTCTATCACATCATTATTTACCAATAAAATTTTGTTGTCCTTAATACATTGGATTACATTGTAGTTATAAATGATAGGTCTACCACCTTTGCGAAATATTAACCCTCTTTGCAGTATGATGTACTTGTAGAATCAGTTGTCAAATATTGTACCATTACAATTGCACCATATCATGTCAAAAGATCTCACTAATTCTTTCTATATTTCATTACTCATTACTAATTAAATTTTTTCTTTCTTGTTACTCTCTATAGGAGACAGTGCGTACCCTTTTTGCCCTTGGCTCTTCAGTCATTTTAAATCCACACATGGAGCAAGAAGTTGCATACAATTCAACACATATGTACACCAGATCGGTAATAGAGCTGGTTTCTGGCCTTTTAAAGGCCAGATTCTGCTGCCTTGGTCAGTCTTTGGCGCTCTTATGTATGTGCCAAATATTGTATGCAATATAATTGCACTGTGTGTGGTATTCCATAACATCGTCATCAGGAGTGGGGTTCCAATGAGGTGGAAGAGGCAGACAGGGTTGGACTGGCCCGCCGGGGTAGGCCCCGACCCTGATCGCTTGCCTCTTCGTTGGTGGGGGAGCAGGTAAATTAATGTAAAAAAAATAAATAAATACTCACGTGACCGCGGTGCTGGTGCCCCTCCTCTTTGCTCCATCCGCTCTGAATGTCGGGGGTGACGTCATCACGCCCGACGTTCAGTGAGGAGCGTCGCAGAGAGGAATCGGCAAGAAGACAGAAGACAGAAGTGAAGAAGAGAAGAAAGAATCCGATAGAAAAGGTAAGTGAAGGAATGGAAAGAAGGGGGAGTAAAGGCAGCATGGCAGAGAGTGAAGGGGGGGGCATAAAGGCAGCATGGCAGAGAGTGAAGGGGGGGCGTAAAGGCAGCATGGCAGAGAGTGAAGTGGGAGCACAGACAGCATGGCAGAGAGTGAAGGGGGACCAAAGGCAGCATGGCAGAGAGTGAAGGGGGAGCAAAGGCAGCATGACAGAGTGTGAAGGGGGGTGTAAAGGCAGCATGGCAGAGAGTAGAGGGGGAGCAAGGACAGCATGGCAGAGTGTGAAGGGGGGGAGCAAAGGCAGCATGACAGAGTGTGAAGGGGGGGGCGTAAAGGCAGCATGGCAGAGAGTGAAGCGGGAGCACAGATAGCATGGCAGAGAGTAGAGGGGGAGCAATGGCAGCATGGCAGAGTGTGAAGGGGGGGAGCAAAGGCAGCATGACAGAGTGTGAAGGGGGGGCGTAAAGGCAGCATGGCAGAGAGTGAAGCGGGAGCACAGGCAGCATGGCAGAGAGTGAAGGGGGAGCAAAGGCAGCATGGCAGAGTGTGAAGGGGGAGCAAAGGCAGCATGACAGAGTGTGAAGGGGGAGCAAAGGCAGCATGACAGAGTGTGAAGGGGGGGCGTAAAGGCAGCATGACAGAGTGTGAAGGGGGAGCAAAGGCAGCATGACAGAGTGTGAAGGGGGAGCAAAGGCAGCATGGCAGAGTGTGAAGGGGGGGCGTAAAGGCAGCATGGCAGAGTGTGAAGGGGGCATAAAGGCAGCATGGCAGAGAGTGAAGCGAGAGCACAGACAGCATGGCAGAGAGTGAAGGGGGAGCAAAGGCAGCATGGCAGAGAGTGAAGGGGGAGCAAAGGCAGCATGACAGAGTGTGAAGGGGGAGCAAAGGCAGCATGGCAGAGTGTGAAGGGGGGGCGTAAAGGCAGCATGGCAGAGTGTGAAGGGGGCATAAAGGCAGCATGGCAGAGAGTGAAGCGAGAGCACAGACAGCATGGCAGAGAGTGAAGGGGGAGCAAAGGCAGCATGGCAGAGAGTGAAGGGGGAGCAAAAGCAGCATGACAGAGTGTTAAGAGTATTTAATGGCAGTGATGGTTGCGTGAAATAGGTATATTTATTATACGTAAATGCTATTAATTTATTTCTGGGTCTGTCTGGAGGGAGAGAAATAGGTTTATTTATTAAATGGGAATACTATTACCTTAATGTTGGAGCTGGAGGAAGGTTAACTGAAATGTTCAAATAATGCATCTTTGTTGTACACAGCATCTATAAAAGGATTAATAACTAATAGGTTTGTTAAACATGACAAATACTTATGATATGTTGCAAGCTCAGTAATCCGCTCTCAGTCATGCAATGTGTTTATTCTGGTTAAGAAGTCATAATAATTAGAGGAAATATTAAATACAAATTTGCAAGGAAATGACTTGGCTCTCCTGATCCTTTTTAGAAAATATCAGGACAATAACATAAGCTGTTATTATAAGCGTATTTAATGGTCATAGATAGTTGCACAGGATGATCTCAATACAGGAAAAGCACATATACAAGATATTAATGTATGTGTACGTTCATTTTTTAACTGGTATTGTTTTTGTTTTGTTTTTTTAAACTAATGTATGTGTTTCGGTTTTACTTTTCCTCTGTATATTCCAGTAGCTCGCACTTCTCATATACAGCAAATTCAAAGTGCTCCCATAAATTATATTAGTTAGTATTATTTATATAGCACCAATCGTATTAATCAGCACTATACAGAGAATATATAATCATTCATCACCATAGGAGCTTACATTCTAAATTACCTACCCCACACACACACACAAACACACGGGTCCATTTTGTCACAAACAAATTTACTCAACAGTATGTTTATGCTTTTTGGGGGAAACCGGAGCACCCAGAGGAAAACCAGGCAAACATTTGGGGCCTGATTCATTAAGGCATACATTCTGAGCGTAACTCACGTTTAGTATTATACGCACATATTTAGGCTCTACGCACTCCTGAATTCATCTCAAGATACATGTGCTTTTGAAATGGGGGGCAAGTCTGCTGTTCTCTAATACACAAGACGCTGCAGGATACATTCAATACTTATGTGGATTATAAATTTACAAAAGAATGCACACAAAAAAATAAATACTGAATTAAAATCACCTTTTATTAGCATAGGCATTAATGATAAACACAGTTAAAAAAATATTTTTTTTCTGTGAAATACATTTATTAAAATGTTGTTAATGTCTACTGAGCATAAAATACATTTTTACAGTAGATTGAGATTAAAAACACATGTTATAGCATGCATACAAGACACTACTGATCAGACTATCCTTGTGGCTGGAGCAAGTGATATACGATAGAAAAACAGTAAGTGGTCTTTGCGTTGGAAGATGCAAAGGACAGGGCTACGTTCACAGCTATCTCCCAAATCTGGGCATGCACAGAGCGATTTTGCGTTCAATACGCTCAAAATAGGCAGATACGTGCCATGATGAGTCAGGCCCTTGGAGTACACACAAATTCCCCACAGATAGGGCCTTGGTGGAAAGATAATCCATGATCCTAGTGCTGTGAGACAGCAATGCTAACCATCGAGCCAGCGTACTGGTTAAGACTTTCCAGTCTTTTAATAGTTAATTCACAATTCATTTCAGTTTTATTGCAGCTTATATTGGCTGTAATGACCATTCACAAAGAAAAGCCATGGTAACCATCGCCTAAGAACCAGCTTTAAAAAGTTTGGCCACAAAGCCAGTAAATTTGGCCCAGTAGCTAATTTAAGTGTGCAGGTTTGCACTAAAATTGCTGTATTTGTATGTACTGAAGGCCCTGAAACAACTAAAAGGTGTCATGTTTCTATGCAGTCATCTTGAATGAATAATTGCCATTTCACATGTAAACAGAAAGAAAATGACTAAACTACCAACTGGTTTTTCAGAACCGAAACTTATCTGAAATCATTCTTCAGTCTTTTCTGTGGGAAATTGTTAAAAGGTGAAAACATAAACACCATGAATGTTACAAAGTATTTTACTCCCATAAAAAGTATTACTCTCAATATAAATGGATCCTAGATTTCTGAGATTTTGTATTGAGTGCACGAAGGGCCTGAGTCATTAAGGAGAGCAAAGCAAAAAAAAAAAGTATTAACTTTGCTCCTGGACAAACCATGTTACAATGCAAGGGGTGCAAATTAGGCTATTATTTTGCACATACGTTAAATACTGGCTGTTTTTTCATCTAGCACATAAATACCTGATAGCTTTATTTTTGCACTGAAGTTGATCTAGGACATGCCCTACCCTAATTATAAATCTATCCCCACATTTTAAATTTACAACCCCCTCCAATGCAATATGGTTTTGTCCAGGTGCAAAGTTACTAATTTTTTATCCTGTGCTCTCCTCAATAACTCAGGCCCAAAAGGTGCAGATTTCTGCTTCCCTCCCCTAGACAGGTTTGGGTCCCTGCACTGGAACACCCATCATTACCTCAAAAAAGACTGTTGAGAATCTACAATGAATGGGGTGTCATTTTAGAAGCTGCTTTACCCACCAAAGTGAAGGATATACATGATCTATCCTTAGAGGGCAGAATATTATCCAAGGATTTGTGTCACTGTGAAATGATTCTGCTGTTTCTCTTCTCAGGGTCCCGGTCACAGGAGGAAACTCAGCACAACAATAATATATCTGTAAGTCAAGTGAGGGCATTAGTACTGAAAGGCTGGTAATCTCACCATCCCCGTGTCTCTTTGGGAAGATAAAAGAAATACACCAACGTAGTCACTAGACAACATAAAGATATTCCGTTTTCTTTTTTACTTCCAAGACAGCTGTGATACCCCTCTGGTACCTGTGTTGTGTTGGACTTACTTAAGGTATCCGGTTGTTTCATGTTACCCCACTTGCTGTCACCATCCTCTACTGGTTCAGCTCTGGCGTGGGTATGGCATCCACAACCAGGGGGTCCCATGAATACTCAGGAATTTAATCACAGTTACAGTGGAGTGGTCAATGTACATCAATATTGGGTGCCAGGCCATATATGTACATAGAAAACACCATACTTCCCCAGCACATACTTATCAGCAGTAAAACAATTATGGTAGCTCACATACCGGTGTTAAAGGTACAAGTATTAGACAGCATCAGCCAGAGCTAATCATGTACACAGGTGAATGGTAGGCATGGTCCTTGGAGTTTCTTGCACTACACTCATGCACACCATCCCTTATATCAGGGACCCTCCTTTACAACTTTTAGCCACATTGCTTTCATGCAGTGATGTCCGCCACACCCCTAACGGTATGGGGGTACTTTCCAAGGGGGATCTCCTATTGCGGCTGCACAGAATGATTCCCCATTATACAGGGACCTCCCTCCTACCTCCCGGGTCCAAGCACTCCAAAATGACCACCCAAAACACAGGACGGGAAACCAGAGTTTTTATAGACTCTGGCTCCCACCTGACTCCTCAATAACGCTCGCTCACTCACACACACTGATGACACGGCCGCCTGTGTCACTGGCTCCGCCCACACCATGAGGCACTGACCTCACTGGTGACTTCGCCTGCCATCACTGAGGGGCAGGGCCTATGGATGTAACCCTCCCAACCGTTACACAGTGACAGCAAATCATATGGAGTATAATACAGGCTTATATTAAAGTCTAAATGTGGTCTGTCCTATCCTAATCATAAACTAACAATTCATTCTGTATTTGTACAATGCAATAATATTGAAACATATGCAAACTACAAAATCAGCCGCCTTAAAGGTGTAACATGCAATGCACATGACACATTACTTCTCAATAAAAAAAACAAATTCAGCATACATAATGTATCAGCACATGTCTAAAACAAAATAAAATATGTTCTTCAACACATGAGTTTTCAATACATATTTCACAGGTTGTGTGACCACAGATCTGATAAGGTGTCTTATAGTTGCTCAATCATAATACAACATCTGTCCACGTACAAATGTTCCTTCACATACCTTTTCTATCGGCTTCTTTCTTCTCTTCTTCTTCTCTCTCTTCTGCCTTCTGTCTTATTGCTGACTCCTCTCTGAGCCGCTCCTCACTGAATGTCGGGCGTGATGACGTTGCACCCGATGTTCAGCGCGAATGGAGCAGAGAGGTGGGGCACCGGCACTGAGGTCTCGTGAGTATTATTATAATTTTTTTTAAGTTTTCCCCTCCCCCCACCAACGAAGAGGGGAGCGATCAGGGTCGTTGGCCCCCGGCAGGCCAGTTCGACCCTGCCTGAGACACCAGTGATGCACGCTAAATTATGCCTATGAGGTTCAATGTTTAATTCAGAGAAACAAGTGCTACTTGTAAACTGGATATAGCTTCCTTATTTTTGCATGATATTATATTACTTGACTCCTTCTAAGTCTATGCAGTTAAAAAACACAATAAAAATGTTTGTACTAAGAGTCATTGTGATTGTTTCTAGTGGGAAATAAAGAGTTAAGTTATTCAGTCAATTTTCTGGGGGAAAATGTCCAGCCACATTTAAGTTCAATATATGTGTTAATTAACTGGTCGTTCACAGAATATAATGCATTGCATCGAGTCGATAGACATTGTACTTGAAGAGACATATTTCTGTGCAGACATCAGTCACAGTTACTCGTAAGAAAAATATCTTCAGACCTATTGCCACTTCTCACAAAAGCTTATATGTGGACTCAATTATCAGCATGAAATAAGACCCTTCACACATTCCTTGTATCAGTCATATAGCCGCAAATCCCATCCATGTAGGAAATGTATAGCAGTACAGCAGTACAACATATGTTAGTAATACAGATGAGAGAGTCAACAAGACATATCCTGAATGACACTGGATTTTAGAGGGACATCACTTGTCAGACTTGACAGTGTCTGTACATGATCTGTTTATTTAAAGTATTTTTAAGTAAATAGTGGCAGGTGTAATCTCTTACAGCTTTTACATAATTCACTATTTTCATGTTTTCGGTGAAACAATTACATTTTCAGACAGGTTGTCAGTCTGAAAGTCATATTTCCAGGCTGAAAGGCATGAGCTGGAGATTATCGTGGAGACATCCCTCAGTTTTCATCAATGTAACCTCCAGGAATACATGAGATGGCTTAAAGTTAAGGACGCAGATCTCTTAATAGATTATGTGGCCCAGAAAAAAAATACCATCTATACCACCCTGCACTGCTTGCAAAAGCTGTGTTTATAATATAAATTACATGATTTATTATTCTAGTCAACCAGATTGTGATCTTGCTGCCCTTATCGCTAAATTATCATGTGTGTTGCCCCAAATTGAGTGTGATACCCAAAAATATTAAGACTGCAATCAGTTGGATCAATTTTGAGCATACTCGTAAATCCTTTGACAGAGACGTGCCTGTGTGTGCCTTCAACTGCTAAACCCAACAGCACTGGCATGGGGTGGCACGGCTAGGCTTGCTATAGACCCTTCATAGTGTTCAGCTCCAGGCCCATGTAGCTCTGAAAAGTCTCCGTGTGATCTAGTGACTCAACATTGAATGACCAGATCCCTCTAAATAGGTCATGTGTGGTCATAAACTGCAGACTATTAATGCTTCACTTTCACTGCACCAAACCCCACTCACACATTAAGACTTAAACTGTACTTATAATAAATAAAGACACTGGCACCATAATTTGCTGGCAAGTTAAGGTCACAGTTTATTATAAACAAGATATTGTGGCGGAGAAGGCAAATTACGAGTGAACTACAACTAATAGCAGTAACCAAACAGTGTATGGCCATCCAGCACTAACCACTGGTCCCAGGATATAATTCTTTTATGATTGGCCGGGGCTAAATCTGGCATTAGCATGACCACACCTCTTCTGGATTCACAATGATGTGCCCTCACAAAGGAACCAAGAGCCATAGTATTTCAAAGAGGACAGTGACCTGCTGCCAATCAGCGGAAGCACCGTATGTATAAGTTGCAGACTCATAAATGCCTTCCCGTTGAACTGTGCGTGCTCTGTGTGGAGGACAAAAGTTTGTTAGACATGTAAAATGACTTTAGGGGGCATATGAGAGGAGGGAGGGAAGGATTTCCTGCAGGGAAAGTACTTAGCATTTAGTCTGAAATTTTAATGAGATTGCAGTGTAATGGACATTAATGAAAATGCCCAGAACAGCAGGAAGGAGGATATATTTGTTGTTTTTGTTTTAAACCAGTTTTATTGAGAACTTTTATTATTATAATTATTGTTATTATCGTTTATAAGGCGTCACAAGATGTCCGCAGTGCCATACACAATACAGGACAGTAGACCATACAGGTTAAAACATAACAGAACAATAAACGAGTATTACCAAGACCCTTGGGCTTCAGGCATAGCAATTATAGTAAGGCTGGAGCAGAAGAATAGGTAGAGAGACAGGAGGGAATAGGACCCTGCTTGTAAGAGCTTACATCCTAAAGGAAGGGCAAGCAGACAACTGGCACAAAGAAAGTCAGGAGGGATCAAGTGCTGGAGGAGTGAGAAGGGACATGGAAGAGAGAGGTGAAAAAAACAAGTATGCTTAGAGAGTTAGGAGGATGGCAAGTAGGCTGTAAGGAAGAGGTGAGTTTTGAGTGCCTGTTTGAAGGAGCACAGATTAGGGAACCGTCGGATGGAACATGGAAGGTTGTTCCAGTAGAGAGGGGCAACTACGGAAAAATCTTAGATTCAGGAATGTGAAGAAGTAATCAGGGTCGATGAGAGGCGTTGTTCATTGGCCGAGCGCAGGGAGTGGAAGGGAGTGTGAATGGAGATGTATGGGACAGTGGAGTGGGAGAGGGCCTTGTAGGTGTGGGTGAGGAGTTTGAAAAGGATTCTGAAGAGGAAGGGGATCTAGTGTAAAGCAAGATAGAGAGGGGAGGCAGAAGAAGTGTGGCGTGAAAGCAAGATGAGTCTGGCAGATTAGTATAGAATGAAGGGGTGCAAGGTGAGAGCAGGGAATGCCGGTGAAGAGAAGGTTACTGTCACAAGCTGTAAAGTAGCTACTAGCCGGTATTTGCACTGCTAAGCAGGGAGGCGCGAAGTCTAACGCACCCTTAGTGTTCACCAGGGACAGCCACAAGGGAGTTTGGGCTTTGCTGCAAGAGGGTACGCAGGTCGCGGTTCTCCAAGTCAGCCATCAGCGTAATAACAGAGTGGACGGGCGTAGTCAATCAATCCGGGTCAGAATCAGCTGAGTAGCGAGGTACAAGGGGAGATCCGACAAATAGTCAAAGGCAAGCCAGGAGTCGGGAAACCAGTACTAGCAGCAAGGTACAAAAACAGAGTCCAAAGGGAGGTCAAAGATTTCAGGGAATTTCAGAGATGGCCGCTAACTAGTATTAGCGCAACTGACCAGGGAGGCACAGAGTCTAACATACCCCTAGTATTTATCAGGAACCCCCGCAAGGGAGTTTGGGCTCAGCTGCAGAGGGTATGCAGGTCGCGGTTCTCCAAGACAGTCACTGATGTAGCGACAGTAATAGACAGGCGTAGTCAGGCAGTCCAAGTCAAAGCCAAACGAGTGGTGCTGTACACAGGGAGGTTCCAGAGAGAAGTCAGGTCAAGCCAAATAGTCAAACCAGCCAGGCAGTGAGGTACCATAATGAAACACAGGAGAATAGTAACAGGATGCCGAGTCAGAACCAAAGAACACTGAATCAGAAGTTTAGGAAGCGCTGGAGCATACCATAAGGTGCATCCTGATTGGGTGATGGAGATTTGGTGGTCAGACACACTGATCTCTGACAGTTGAGTGAAGATAGTGTCCCACGGGACGCGGCTGATGAGAAGGTGCAGCCGTCCGTCTCCTGCACCAAGTGTCAGTGCGGAGATGGCGCCTGACAAAAGGAGATAGCCGGGTCACAACAGGAGGAGATACTGGATACAGACAAGGTGCTGGAGCAGGTATGAGAACCAATACTCTGGCACGCTAGTTGTGCCAGAAGCCGCCTTATATAGATGCCTGGATGCCTGATAGGTGGGCGAGGAATTGATGATCAGGAATGCTGACCACCAACAGGTGAGTCATTCCGTTGCTAGGCAATGGGACGGATGTTCCTCTGCGCATGTGCACACAGCGTGACCCCAGACAGGAATCAGGAAGCGTCCCATTGTTAGGCAACAGGACACGATGATCAGGGCAAGACAGGCGAACATCTCTGGCACTTAGTGTCAGTGTGGAGACGGCGCTTGACAGTTACAGTAATCAAGACGGAAATGATGAGCGCATGAATGATGGTTTTAGTGGCATATTGAGATAGGAAGGGCCGAATGTTGCCGATGTGCCGTAGATGGAAGTGACAGGATTGGGCAAGGGATTGAATATGGGAGGCAAAAGAGAGGGAGGAGTTAAGTGTGACGCCTAGGCAATGGAGCTGGAGGACAGAAGAAATGGTGGTGTTATTAACAGTGATAGAAAGATCGGAGGTTGAGAGTCTAGAAGGAGGGAAGACCATGAATTTTAGTAATGTTAATTTTGAGAAAGTGTGAGGACACTTCAATGGAAAACATAAAAAATGTGGGTGCAATAAAGGTGGATACATTTGGATTGAAAGCAAAGTCTGCGCTAGTGTACTATTCTTACAGATACTATGGGACTTGTTTAGAGTTGGAGGTATACATTTCCCTGCTGTACATACACACCAAAAATGCATACTCATATGTCTCTATATAGTTTTTTGCACATTGATGACTTGTGTATCCTTACACCTCAAGAGTAAGGGGGGGGGGATGTATCCAACTTCCCGCTATTCTGGGCACTTCCATTAATGTCCATTGCACTGAAAATTCATACAACACTATCACCTGATTCAAGTGAGAAGCAAAAATAAGCTTGATATCTGCCATGCCCCTTCTCAAAAAGGATGGGGTCTATTGAATGATTAGCAAATGAGTGAGTGATTAAACTAACTTGTTAGAGTGTCACGAACGCCCAGGCTGCCTCAGATACAGCAATCTGAACAGCTGGCTGTGACTGGCGTCACCTTAATTACTTAGCAATGAATACACCTTTTCTGCCACCACAAAGGATTTACTATGGTGTCCTTATGTTCACCAAAACCACTTATTGATGTTTCACCCTTAACTGACATTTTTATGCATAGACATTCACTGAATAAGTGTAAAATATAAACAATAATCTACTTCTAAATGCAGGATATAATGCGTTTCTGCAAAGTGGTCTGTCAAAGGATCAGGATACTTTGTATTAATTTTGGAAATACATGCAACAACAGAAAAACATTTCGCAATCATTGGAGATCTAAACACAGGTGAGCTAACAAAGTTAGGTTTGAATCGTGCTATTTAGATATACCTTTAAATATAGTGCTAAACGAGTGCAAATGAATAACAGTGATGTTATACAATATATTTAAGCATTATTATTTTATCTACACACAATACCCAAGACTACATAACATAATTGGTTTCTTGCTAACTATATGTGTGAGATATATGAGCACACTTAGATATTTACACGGAATGAAGAACAGATATCTCGCGGCTGTTGTCAGAATACTAATAAAGTTATAAAATACTATGGATCTGATTCATTAAGGCACGCAAAACAAACGTATTCTGCGTTTTTTTAAAGAAAAACGTATATAAATCGGGCATACGCATGTCCGTATTGAACAATGAGAGGATGTAAAGCAATGTCTGTTGATTAATTCGGGTCTATGTCCGCTCTGCTCTAACAGACAATACACTACAGGTTACGTCCAATACATATGCGGAATATAAAGTCACAAAAGAACACACAGAAAAAAAAATCAATTAATGTCACCTGTTAATAATATAGGGCCTGATTCATTAAGGATCTTAACTTAAGAAACTTCTTATTTCAGTCTCCTGGACAAAACCATGTTACAATGCAAGGGGTGCAAATTAGCATTCTGTTTTGCACATAAGTTAAATACTGTCTGTTTTTTCATGTAGTACACAAATATCAACTTTAAATGTCAGTGTACAAATAAGCTATCAAGTATTTGTGTGCTACTTGAAAAAACAGCCAGTATTTAACTTATGTGCAAAACAGAAAACTAATTTGCACCCCTTGTATTGTAACATGGTTTTGTCCAGGAGACTGAAATAAGAAGTTTCTTAATTTAAGATCCTTAATGAATCAGGTCCATAGTAATAAATGACAATTTTTTTTTTTAAAGTTGTTGTTTTTTTTCATTTTATTTTCAATAATATACATTTATTAGGATATTATTAACTCTATCTAAAATGCATAAAATGCAGTTGCTCCTGATTGTAAGCACATGTTCTAGCAAGCAGATACAATCGCCATCACTCGTAATCGGCACTTACACCAGATCTGTAGGTAGTGCAAGTAATATTACTGAAATACATGTATGTTTGAGATGCCCAAAGTTTGAATTAAGCCTGGTATGCCATTACTGTACATTGACTACGTGCATACGCTCGTTCCTCGCCTTGTTCCACCTATAAAATTGTAGGCTGTGGTATGGGTTTGAGTTCGAAGTGTTCCCTGACAGTGATGTATTGAATTTTAATTATTTATTCCTAAACAGAGGCTGCTCCTTAAACAGCATTTTTTTTGCATTGGATCCAGCAATCCATTGTGGTTAAAAGGTTAATCACACTGGAACTGTGAACCCTTTGTATAAATGGATAAAACTTTATGTGGATTTACACGGAGATGATGCAATATGATTATATAACACAATTTGGTCTTAGATACACAGAAAGAATTGCCATATGAGTGTCTGGAACACAAAGCAATTTTATCTGGGTTCACATGATAAATGAACCTATATGAGCCGGCTCAATATTATTAATTGGGAGGTTTTATGTTTTATTTATCTTATTTTGTGTATTGTATTATTTGCCAATACTAGCGTGTTGAATATATGTGTCACATTTTTTTTACCTATTTTAATTTAATACATTTTTTACTCCAACTAGCGCTCATCAGTAATTTTGTATTTGTTTTTTGTGTTGCATACTGATTATCTGATGAGACTTTGTATGTTTGTCAACAGAATTGTGCACTGGACTGGTACTCTTTGCCAAAATGGGAAATTGCATTGTTGGATTTGGTTGCATTGTCTTTGATTATAATTCTTTAAAAATGTTCTTATGTCATTACTTGTATTGGTTTTTTAAATTAATGTCAATAGCCCAGCAAACCACACGCTCAGCCAATCAATATACCAATTTTTTGGTTTAGTGCACTGAGCAGTTGAGTTCAATGTGCCTCAAAATGAAGATTTTTTTGTAGGATGTACCTCAATCACTACACAATGATCTTAAATGTTACTAACCATTGGGTCTAGATTTTCTCATATTCTCTTTGCTTGGCCCTTACTAACATAACTTTCCATAATAGGGACGGACTTCCATGGGAAGCATTGGCTAATTAATTTACCCTTTAGTTGAATTGTTATTTTTACTTGAAAATGTGCTACTTATAGTGTTTTTACATTGGACTTCTCATTAATCTAATACAGTGTTCTACAGCATTAAACATAATGTGTGGTCTGAAATCATTTTCTGGTTTCCTAAATTCTGTCTCTAGAGAATACAGTAGTATGCAGTAGTTTAATAAAACTAACTTGGAAATTGTTTATTCAGAGATTTTACTTCTCCTAACTTAAACCACAGGTTGAATTCCATATAATCTGATGCAAGATATTAAATTAAAAAAATATATATTTTAACACAGATTTGAATCTGTGGTTTTTGCAACATGCAACACCACAAAATACCTATAGTACTAATGCAGATATTTACACAAAACATTGACTGCAATAGTACAGCAGTGGCGCACGCAGGGGGGGTTTCTGAGTCTCTAGAAACCCCTCCTGCGCTAACTAAGTGGCCACTGTCCTATACAGCAGCCGCGGCGCTGTCAAAGAAGCGTCCGCGGCGGTGCTGTATTATATACACCGCCGCAGACGCTTCTTAGACAGCGCCGCGGCTGCTGTATAGGACAGTGCTGGCGAAACAGAGCTGCTGTGCATGCGCAGCAGCTCTCTCTCGGTTTTTGGGGGGGGGTCGGCGGGGGGAAACCCCCCCCGACAATCCTCCGTGCGCCGCTGTACAGATTATTATATAACACTGGTGTAGATCTTTCTTGGGGAAGAATTATATGAAATGTACTTTTTACATGTAATGTTACCACTTCTTAAGATAGGAGAAGTGTGGCTTCCCCACCTTTGGCATTCATCTACCAGATAGCTTCAAATTATTTGAATTAGTGTAGAAGAACCTAATAGATGCACATCATAGTTGGGGAGTAATGTCGGATTATGATGGAGCCAAGGGCTATCAGGAAGTCCAGGCATCCTGCGTTCAGTTTCAGTCCTGCAGCTATAACAAAAGTATTCAGTCATTAAAATGAGCCTTGATATATATTTCAATGAACTTGGGTAGGTGACCTTGCTGTTCATTTTTAAAATAGATTGAAATAGAGTATACATTATAGTGCACTTGAGGATAAGGGGTTAGCAGCATGTTCTAATAAAAGTGTACTCTCAAAAAAGTGGTCTGAGATGAGTATTTTAGTGAGTGATAAGTAAGGCCCATGGCTTGAGCATTGTCCAGGGCCCAAGATCATTTTAATCTGTCTCTGTTGGGGGGCAGGAACAAAAATGTAGGTGCTTTCCCCCAAAATAACACCCATAGATGTCACCACAGAGACACGTGTAATATAGTAGTACCCTCGCTGTGAGGCCTAATCAGGCTGGGGGCGTGTTTATTTCCAGAGCTTTTCAAGAAATGTAAAGATTAAGCTTCCTCACCTCCACCATTCCTTACCCTGTTTTGGTGTCCTGTATAGGACTGGGTCATAGGGCTGCTCTTCTCAGCCACTGACACACAGCGCCATCAATATGGAGGAAAGGAGACAGCCCTGTCCTGGTGACACCAAGTAAAAACATGACTGGTGCTCTGCACAGACTCCTTCTGCCCACATGGAGCTGTACCAGTGGTTGAGAAGAGCAGCTATATGACTGCCTCTTCTGCCAGATGCTAAACCAAGGTAAGATTTAGTGGAGCAGAGGGGAACCAACTATGGCCTAATACCCCGTTAATAAAAAATTAGACATATCCCCTTGCCGTTACTTTCTATTACTGCAGTATTATTATGGGACTGAGCCATCCATACCTCACAACTATACCTGCAGTTGGGACAAAGTACTGAGTGGTTGTGACAGTCCACCAGAATCGGGACAGTTGACATACAGTGATGCTGTCTCCCACCTGTTCTTGTAGCCTTGACTTCTTGTTGCTGCTGCTAGTGTCTTAAGCACAGTTGCTGCTTGTCAGGATCCTGGAAAGTTGGGGCCCCGTTTGGAAAATGAATATCTTTGAAAAGTCAAGCATTGAGTGAACAGTCTAGGACCTCCTCCACTCAGCCAGCCCCCACATTAAAATAATAGTATTCTCATTTAATAAATAGCATTTCCGCTCCCTCAACTTGTCTCCACATGCAATTATTAGCCCTAATACCACCCAAATATCAAATGAATAGACACCACAATGAGACCTTTATGGACATAGGGAGGGAAAAGACAGGAGAGGGGTGGAAGAGGAAGACAGAGGAAGAGGATGTCACTCATGGAGTAGATATTATCACATATCACATGCAGAAAGATAACAGAGGGGATCACTGGATCAGGCTGATTCATGAGTTACATTCAAAGACATAACAAATAGATAAAAAACAGTGCTATTAATCTATAGAAATACATATATAGTAATATTCTAGTAAAAAAAATAATAGATGTTTCCCACAAATCATTGCAATAAAATATTTATTAATACACAAGTATTGTAAAATATAACAATATATTATAAAATATGCAAAAATATCTAGATAAAGGGGAACCCTCAGGCAAAGTTAATGCATATCATATTATATCTATCCGTGCAATCTGTTGTAAGATGCATTTAAAGAGATGGCTGGTCCCAGGGGAGGGCCCAGTCGTTAGGAAGCACATTAATGTCAAGGCTTGCCAAGATAGGCCGGCGGCCAGCTAACTTCCCCTTTTCCTAGTTAAAAAAAAATAAAGTTAATAAAACATGCCCCACAATATCACTGGAACATCACCCTACTGGAAAAACTCTGTGTGAGGTCTATGGCCTATGTACCATTTCCATTGGGTCTTGTTACTGTTTACTCTCTGAAAAGTCTAGGTTACTAATATGTCATGCAGCATAGATCCTTACTGCTATTGTATTATATTTATGCATGTTTCAGTTCCAGTACTTTTTCTATCTTTTCATTTGTCACATGTTCTAATTTCAGTGTTGGATGCCTCTGAGATCACCCCAATCAGTGTGCAGCTTTTTCCTGAATACAGACCTTGACCTTGGGTATGGTTGAGGATGCATTAGCGGTCACACAATCTGAGCCTTGTTTTTTATAGGTAGGAGTTTTCTAAAGACGGATGTACTGTATATAATCATAATAAGTCATGTCCACATTGGAGATTGCTTCCTAGAATGTTGGGGTCATTAAGTCTCTTTTAAAAAAAAGAAATAACATTGTCACACTTATTAGCAAACAGTATTTTTCTGTGTCTTTCCAACAAAAAACTCATCTCACACCCATAGAACATCAAAAACTAAATGGCAGAGGCCAGACCTGTTAGCACATGCACATTCATGTGATGTACTCTCAAGTGCGGCAGGCAAGGAAGGCATATATATATCATTGTGGATATACTTTTAAACAAAACACGTTATATTCTCTGCAAAGTTTAAGCTCCTGGAGGGAATTCAATTCAGTGCAGGTTACCATGCATGCAGGGCCGGTGCTAGGGTCCACGGTGCCCTAGGCATTTTTAAAAAAGCGCCCCCCCCCCCCCCAAAAAAAAATCGCCGCCCTCCTCCCTCCTCTCCTTACCTTGTCTCACCACCGCCGCCTCTCTGCTCCGTCTCCTCCCCTCCACTCACTGACACTAGTAAGTGGAGGGGAGGAGACGGAGCAGAGAGGCGGCGGTGGTGACAAAATAGCCTCTTCCCCCCCTCCCCGTCCATCTGAATGCTGTGCGGAGGCCGTGACAGGTATGGTCAGCGGTCGCCGCACAGTTTTAAAGTATTTTAGAATACTGTGTAGCGCCCTCCAGGCGCCCTCCAGAGCCCGGCGCCCTAGACAAGTGCCAAACCTTGCCTAATGGGAGCGCCGGGCCTGCATACATGTCATTTATATGCGCTGAATGCAGAGGGAGACTGACCATGCTGGTGGAGTGAGCAAACATGTGCGTAATCGAGCCCTAAATTAATGAATTTAATAGCTGCCCTGGCATTTGGCACATGTAAATAATGTGGGAGGTGCATTTCTTATATTTGATAGCTAAACTCAACCTTCCTGTGGATAAAAATTTGATCCATAGAGGGGAATATTAATATTGTAGCCTCCCCAATTTTAAATAGAAAAGCCACATACACCATACTTGCCAACCTTTGAATAGTGAATTCCGGGAGATCCCGGGCAGGGGGCGTGGTTGAAGGGCGGGAGGGGACAGGACACGGTGAATCGCATCATTTTGGACCCACCCTTGCAACAAAAACGTCATTGTGTCGCGGGGGGCCAGGTCCAAAATGACGTGATTCACCGT
This sequence comes from Mixophyes fleayi, assembly GCF_038048845.1. Classification (NCBI taxonomy): domain Eukaryota; kingdom Metazoa; phylum Chordata; class Amphibia; order Anura; family Limnodynastidae; genus Mixophyes; species Mixophyes fleayi. Next base: position 310,804,770 of record NC_134405.1, on the reverse strand, counting down.
GAATAGCGTCATTTTGATGAGTAAATTGCAGTATGCGGGATACTTGCCTTCTCTCCCGGGAGTCCAGCAGACCTACCTGGATTTCGGGAGTCTCCCGGATATTCCGGGAGAGTTGGCAAGTATGACATACACTGTCAAAAAAGAAAGGTTGACTATATCTCCAAACAAATTCCTCTTGTATCTATTTGGAGTGCTCAGTCTAATAAAATAGCTCAACATAAATCAAATATCAGGTTATTGTTGTGTCAAACCTACACAACTGTTTTAAATAGTATTTCCCTCCTAAATATTTACAATCCCTGAAGCAATGAGGATTACTGAATGTATCACTTCGGTGTAGTCTTTTGTATTCCCTAAACTTCTGTATGTAATACAAATGTTACCTAAACTCATTAAATCAGATGTAAAAAAGACTGTACAAAAGCATTTCTGACTTTTATGTATAAAACAAATTAAGATATCTTACTGAAAGCTGCAAGTTTGTGGACTACAGGCAGGTATTCATTTCATAAATATATCTGCCTCATTTGGTCCAAAATTATTGTTTAGCTTAATGCCTCTGAGTGTTTGTGCCTTTCTCCCCTGTAGCACTTCTATGTATTTAAAAATAAATTCTACAGTTTCAAGTTAACTCCGATATAATACTTGAGGGTCTATTTAACAAAGGGATCAAAGCCGTTTCTCTGGCGATAACAGGGACTTCTCTCTATTTAACAAAAGCCCCAGGCTGGCAGTAAGTACCATGGACAGCAGCAGTATTACTACTACCACTACTCCTACTAGTATAACCGCCTACAGCAGACCAGTAACTTAAAAGTTTAGCTCCTGGGAAGAGAAGCAAAACTGCCACCCCGCAGACCTCAATTTTAACCAAATGAACCTAAAATATTCATAAACTGCTCCCCCCATCAACGTTGTGCCCTTGGCGTTTGCCCCTCTCGCATAACTGTAGTTACAGCCCTGGCCTATGGCCACTTACAGTTTTTTTTTGGTACATACAGTGATAAATAATGTATAGCAATGCTGTGAACACAACAGTACAACTGTATTATTACCGTTGACTGGCTCTGAGCAATCAATCGTGAGTGTCCGCAGCAAACCATTCAATGTATCCCTGTTTTTTTGAGTAATTTCCTTGATAATTGCTTCCAGCAAGTTAGCTGACAATGTACTCTTATTCCTGGAACCATCATACTATACTGTGAGTCAAAGTCCTATATAGATTATCATTAAACAAGTTCTTTGAACAATAACTGTGAAAACCAATGCCGTACAATGCAGGCAGGTTGTTGTTACAGTCCAGTGTACACGCTGGTATACTGTACAGTGGGGCCCCTACAACAAGGTGGTTTGTTCCGGCTTCTGCTCCTCAGGTGCCAGTGCAGTCCATTCTGTTCTCAGAGATGGTGCCGCTGCTTCCTGGCTCTGGTGCTCAGGTAATTTACTGCTGCTGGGGCCTTGTTCTGTCTGGTGCAACAGGGGTTCATTGCTGTGTGTATGTGACACATTGGAGGTGCTAACTGAACATTGTGAACCTTATCCACCAAGACACTTATCAATCTGGAAAAATCAAGCAATGAAGAAACAGCTCATATTTCCACTAGGTTCCAGAGTCCTTTAAGTAAACCACATTTTATTTTTAAATTTAGATAGACAATTTATTTTATTGCAATATCTCTCATTAAAACTGCCAGATCACAATCCAGTTAGGTTAATAATCTGAGCTCTTGCCAACTTGCTGTGTTGCCAGGTGATATAGACTGTGCTTCAAGGTGATATAGACTGACAGCTGTGATCTTCAAATCTTGGTCCTATAAGTCATACAGCATTATTATAAAACCAAGTTCCCGGGATCTCAGTAAGTCAAAGCACTGATGTGAACGCTCCATTGCAGCTGGTTGTTTCAATCGCTGTGCACTGAAGCCTGTTAAGTTTTTGATAGACTCTATAATGACTGTTCTGTAATCACAGTATGAACTGATTGGAGTAGCTTTTCATTTATGCTATTGTTTAAGCAGATATTCAGTACAAAGAGTACATATTTTTTGTGAAAATGTTGTTTGTCATTAAATGTATATATGTGATATTTGGGATTTACAGTGGTACCTCAAAGTGGTACATGTGTATACAATAAATACAGAACTACAAATGAGTAAAATAAATGAAGAACGAATACCATGGGGTATATTCAATTGTTGGCGAAAACGCCAAAAATCTTGTGGCGCGCGCACTATTACCGGTATTACGGTAATAGTGCGCATAAATACTGTTATTACGGTAGTTGTCTCGCTGGATTTCAGCTCGCGGCTCCCTGCTTACTATTACTGTAGTAACGGTAATAGTTTTAACGCTGCGGGGAAACTAAAGAATTGAATATGCCCCAGTATGTGCTCCAATCTATGTATGAAAAATATTCCATAGAAAACAATTACATATTTTATCACATTTGTATTTTCAATCAAAATGCTTTTGCTTTCTTACTCGGATTTCAATTGCTAGCATGTAATATAAGACCATATGAGGAATCATTTTGTTAGTCATTGCAATTGCAGTTTTTGGTTATTGTAACTGCTAAATCCTGATTTTGCCACTTTTTATTTTTTTTCAATTATTTATTATTATTTATTTGTAAATCTCAGTATTAGCCATTATCTATTACTTTAAATGTATTAAAGCTGAATATTTGCAATTAAATACAATTGTATTATAACCTTGCCCATTAGTAAGGGCATGTTGGGTACAAGTAGTGCCATATAGCTCTATAGATAGAATTGAATAATAATCATGTTGTTAGGTCCTGTTGGCTAGGTATAGTGTCCTATGTCTGTATAGAGTCTAACACAATTGTATAATTGAATATATCCACTGATCAGGTCATGTTGATAGGTAAAGTGTTTTATATCTGTATAGAGTGTAATAGAATTGTATTAGGATCGCACCCACTGGTCAGGTTGCATTGATTAGGTATAGTGTTATATGTCTGTATAAAGTGTGGCAGACTGTATTATGATTCAATCCACAGGTCAGATCATGTATAGTGTATATTGTAACAAAGGGAGGCATTTAGGTGGCAATCTGCAGAGAAAGGATGCAAATATTTGTGCAGCCGTGCATCTAGTTTAAAGCTAAACAGGTGGAAGACATATGTGTGACAAAATAATAGTTTAAAGTCTGGTTTAACTTACATGGTTTGAAATGTCATTTCCCACAGCAAACTGGCAGGGTGTTTCCGGGCAAGCAGAGCCACTGATGAAAGCTTCCTGTTAAAGGGAAGGTGGGTGTGTCACCTGCCATTCAAGATAGGGCTGTGGGAGGAGTGTCGGCCATAAAAATCAGCCTGTTTCACTGTTCAGTGTGACCAATGCTGGAAAGTTAGCTGGTTTTTAGCGAGCTGGCCTATGTTTAGCTAGTGTTTAGGGTCACAAGAAACTGTGAGAAAAAATGAAATAAAATATATATATATATATATATATATATATATACATATATGTACATATATTTATATATACATATATATATATATATATATATATATATATATATATATATATATATATATATATATATATATATATAATATATTAGATTTGTGTTATGACCATGTCCAGAGTAAAAGTGATGTTGGAACATGTAGTGTCATGTGTTTGTTTAGAGTTTAGCACAATTATATTATAATCATGTCCAGGAGGTGTAGTGTTCTGTGTCTGAAAGGAGTATAATAGTATTGTATTATCATGTCAAATGATCATGTCATGTTGAGTATGTGTACTGCCACATGTCTGCATAGAATATCACAGACATTTATTTTGATTATGTCCAATGGTCAGGTCATTTCAGGAGATGTAATGCCCTGTGTATGTGTACATTATAACTAGAGATGGGCGGGCTCGGTTCCCCGAGAACCGAACCCACCCGAACTTTGCCTATCCGAGTACCGAGCCGAGCAGGCTCGGTACTCTCCCGTCCGCTCAGAATCCAAATCGAGGCCGAACGTCATTGTGACGTCGTCGGACCTCAGGGCTTGGTTCTCGCAATATTTGAAAATTATAAATACCTGCCTCCACAGCAATCCATCGCCATATGACAGAGGGAGAGAGCAGGGTGTAGTCACAGGCTGATTAGAGCAGGGACAGAGAATACAATTCTGATTACAATTCTGATAACAATTGATAGAGAAGAGAGGAGGATAGAGGAGTCTTTTTTTTCAATATTTGGCACTACAAGTGCTTTGGGGTGTCCCCCATTCTTTTGCATTAATATTTCTGGTTGTCAAAAGTCCTATTTGTCAGCAGACTTAAAATATAATATTTAGCACTCCCAAGTGCTTTTGGGGTGTCCCCCATTCTTTTGCATTAATATTTCTGGCTATCAAAAGACCTATTTGTCAGCAGACTTAAAATATAATATTTAGCACTCCCAAGTGCTTTTGGGGTGTCCCCCATTCTTTTGCATTAATATTTCAGGCTGTCAAAAGTCCTATTTGTCAGCAGACATAAAATATAATATTTAGCACTCCCAAGTGCTTTTGGGGTGTCCCCCATTCTTTTACATTAATATTTCTGGCTGTCAAAAGTACTATTTTTCAGCAGACTAAAAATATAATATTTAGCACTCCCAAGTGCTTTTGGGGTGTCCCCCATTCTTTTGCATTAATTTTTGTGGCTGTCAAAAGTGCTTTGGGCTCACAATGGATTCTAAGCAGTCCACATATGAGCAGAATGAGCAAACAGGTTCTGTCACCAGTCCTGATGGTAGTGTTCCCAGTACGTCATCTGGGGAAGGCGATGTCAAACTACACAGTCTTTTTAAATCAGTAAAAAAAAAACGCACACCCCAAAAAAATTTACCGTGTTGAAGCGCAAAAGAAGTGTAACTGAGGAAAAGTTAAGTGCCGATAAAATAAAAATTGCCAATATGCCATTCTATACATGCAGTGGCAAAGAGAGAATGAGGCCTTCACCTTTGTCTATTAGTGGCAGATCAAAAAATGTTACCGAGCCTACAAGTGGTGCACAACTACTGTTACGCGTCAAACCCGAGCTGCAAGATAACAGTAAGGCATTAGAGGATAATGTTTGCTCTGAATCAGAAATTACACCAATTCCTGTGGAGAGTCCATCCAACAGTGGGATGACTAATCGTGAGCATTCTGTTAGTGTACCCATAAAGAGGGACCCTTTCAGCAGTTCTGCTGATGTGTGCCTGAACAGCCCGAGTGTAGCCAGTGATACACCAAGTGAGGATGACACTTTGGAATTAGAAGAGGATGAGGGGGAGATTTTGGTAGCTGACGAGGGCGCTGATGAGGATGCGGTTGATTGTGTAAGTCCTGCGCCAGTGGCAGCAGGGTGGCACCAGTGGCAGAAGTTCTGGCACGTGAGGTTCTGGCACCAATTTGCACTTTCCAAGCACAAGCAGAGATGACACAGGTGGCAGACCACAAGAGTTTAAGAGTTTGACATCTGGGCTGGTTTGAATTTTTTGGTATTTTCTACAAGTGGAGGGGGTCCTAGAGAGACAGAAACCAAATTGTCTTTCAAGCAGAGATGATGCAGGTGGCAGACCACAAGAGTTTGACAGCTGGGCTGGTTTAAATATTATTGTATTTTATACAAGTGGAGGGGGGCCTAGAGAGCCAGAAACCAACTGCCTTTGTCCATTTTTTTACATATTTAAGTATAAGTGGAGGGTGTAATATACATCCAAAGATGATGGCTGCATTGCCAATATTCATAGATGGAGAGGAAGACAATCTGGTTTGTGTGTCGAATTAATGAAGGCCTACCAGGAATTAAACTGTTTTTTGGATAATTTATTAGCTTTACAATTACATTACTTATCCAAGAAACAAGTGGAGCACTAAATTTGGTTATTGGCCCAAAAACATTGATTTTTAATCAAAATAGTAAAACAAAACCAAGCAGAACCAAAACCAAAACAAGCAATGACGGTTTGGCAAAACCAAAACACGACGGTAATCATCATCATCATCAGCATCATTTATTTATATAGCGCCACTAATTCCACAGCGCTGTACAGAGAACTCATTCACATCAGTCCCTGCCCCATTGGAGCTTACAATCTAAATTCCCTAATATAGACACACACTCACTCACAGACACAGACAGACAGAGAGGGAGGGAGACAGACAGACAGAGAAGGAGAGACTAGGGTCAATTTTGATAGTAGCCAATTAACCTACCAGTATGTTTTTGGAGTGTGGGAGGAAACCGGAGCACCCGGAGGAAACCCACGCAAACACAGGGAGAACATACAAACTCCACACAGATAAGGCCATGGTCGGGAATCAAACTTATGACCCCAGTGCTGTGAGGCAGAAGTGCTAACAACTAGGCCACTGTGCTGCCCATAATCCAAAACCAAAACCAAAACCAAAACCAAAACACGGTGGTCAGTGAGCATCTCTAATTATAACTGAACTCAATTATGATTATGTCCAGTGGTCAGCTCATATTGGGTAGGTGTAGTGTTCTATGGGGCATAGTCACGTTTTCTGGTACTATGGTACCAGAACAATGCAGATTTCTCCTCGCTCCCCTATGGAAGCCGAGGAGAAATCTGCAATGTTACATCATCATGGAGCGTCATTTGTGTATTATATATTATATATGTACTCTATGGTGAATTTAAATGAATGTTTGTTATCAGAGGTGGATCTACCGGCGGTGCGACCGGTGCACAACACAGGGTCCCATGCCAACGATGGGGCCCGCTGCCATCGCCGGAGTCCATAAAAATAAGAGAAAAATAAAATAAAATAAATCCTCCCTTCTCACTAACTGTCGGGCGTGACTTCATCATGTCCCAACAGTGTCAGTGAGGAGACCAACAGGGCAGAGAGGAGCTACAAGCATGAAGAGAGAACACAGATCACAAAAAGAGAGGAAAGACAGAACAAAGAAAGAGAAGAAAGAAGGCCAAATAAAAGGTAAGTAAAGGAACGGAGGCAGTGGGCACAGTGTCATAGTAAAGGGGCCAGGGGCACAATGTGATACAGAAGGGGCACATTGTGATGGTGAAGGGGGCCAGGGGCACAGTGTGATACAGAAGGGGCACAGTGTGATTGTGAAGAGTGCTAGGGGCACAGTGTGATGATTAAAGAACTAGGGGCACAGTGTGTTACAGAAGGGGCAGAGTGATGTGGCGAAGGGAGCCAGGGGCACAGTTTGATGGTGATGGGGGCCAAGTACACAATGTGATGGTGAAGGGGCACAGTGTGAAACAAAAGGGGCACAGTGTGATGGTGAAGGGGGCCAGGAGCACAGAGTGATACAGAAGGGTTACAGTGTGATAGTGAAGGGGCCAGGGGCACAGTGTGTTAAGAAGGGGCACGGCGTGATGTGAAGGGGGTCAGAAGCACAGTGTGATGGTGAAGGGGAGCAGGGGCACAGTGTGAAACAAAAGGGGCACAGTGTGATGGTGAAGGGGGCCAGGAGCACAGAGTGATACAGAAGTGGTACAGTGTGATAGTGAAGGGGCCAGGGGCATAGTGTGTTAAGAAGGGGCACAGTGTGATGTGAAGGGGGTCAGAAGCACAGTGTGATGGTGAAGGGGAGCAGGGGCACAGTGTGATACAGAAGGGGCACAGTGTGATGGTGAAAGGGGCCAGTGGCACAGTATGATGGTGAAGGGGCACAGTGTGAAACAGAAGGGGCACAGTGTGATAGTGAAGGGGGTCAGGGACACAATGTGACACAGAAGGGGGTGAAGGTACAGTGTGTTACAGAAGGGGAACAGCATGTTACAGAAGGGGCACATGTTAAATATTTATATTTCTTGTACTTGAAATCTGAAGTAAACAGAATTAGCAGGCCGCAGGGTCCAGGGACAAAAGCAAATCTGTATGTGTATTAAGTGTATTGACGATAGTAATGTAATTTTTATTGATGCTTACCCGAACTTCAGGGAAGGTGAAGTGTTAGGACCGGAGGGGGGGGGGGGGGGGGCAAGACGAATCGTGTCATTGTGGCCCTGCCCCTTAGCAAACTGATGCAAAAGTGTAATTTTGCCGTGGGGGCTGGGACAAAATTATGCTATCCACTGCGAATCGCGTCATGGGTGCACTCATCCTGCCTACTTCACTCGGAAGTGAGCAGTATGTAAGAGAATGGCCTGCCCTGCCAGGAGCATGGAAGACCACCCCAGAATTTGAGAGTCTCCTGGACATTCTGGGAGAGTGGGCAAGTATGTTCTTATTACTATAGTGGGGGGACTAGAAAATTAGTTTGTAAACTGAAATATGCAAGAATAATGCAGACTGATGCTACAAAAAAATTATAGCATAATTACTTGCCGATAGTGTGACAGGATGGACCGCCCATGCCACCCTGTCTGTTGTTGCTGGGAACCGGTTGGGCTTACGTTGCCACCGTTTCCTTTCGGTATTCCAAATGCGCCCTCTAACCGCAGTAAGAAGGGCTTACAAATACTGCCACCACTGGACTCCTTACCGGCATCCAGAACCGAGTGTCTTCTGGGTAACTGATGCTGCTAGTGTACCCCGTTACTGGTGTACCTCGACTGGTACCCCTGACCTGTTCCTATGGATCAGGGTTGCTGTGGATGGATCCCTATTGGCCTATCACACTGGCCAGAGCTGCTGGGCAGTAGGCAGAGTGATGGCACTGGATGCTGGGTCAAAATCTCAGAACAGCTGGGAACGGATTAGAGTGTGGTGTAATCTGTAGGTTACAGGAATCAGCATAGAGAAGTTTCCAAGCAGGTCTTTGATGCAAGTGATGGTTATTTGCTCTTATACTGGCTGAAGTTACCAGTGATCAGGTCAGGTGAAACAAGAAGAACCACTTTTAATACAAAACAGTGCTGTTTTTATACACATCTGGAGACTAGTCTTAGCAGGATGTAATCTGTCCTCCTGTCCCTTTAACCAATCTGGGTTGATTAATGCAGCCTGCACGTGAATCAACCCAGAGAGGTTTAACACCTTTAACATTGCTGCTAGTGGCAGGGTAAGTATACTTTTCCCCTGTCCACGAGCTGCCAGGAAGAGGGGGCTCAGCCTACTCTCCTCCCCTGGTGCCTCTCTGACTGGGTTTGGGAGATTTATCTTTTAAATGTCCCACCCAAACTGAGTTCCAGAGACTGGGCTCCGGGGTCTGGCTCTGCTCCCTGGCCAAAAATAGTACCAGGGGACAGCAGCCAGCTCCCGAGGCAGCAGTCCCTGCCCTGTCGCTAGTTGAAGCTCTTTGAGCTCCAATTATGGACTTAGCTTCCTGGGACCTCCAGGAGGTGGTTGATTGCAGGTGGCTAGTGTGGAAGGGGGTGAAGGATCCAAGACTGCATCTGCAGCCCCCTCTGGACCGAGGGAAAGGATAAGTGCTTTTCTTTTATTATACTCATATACATTTACATTGATTATACATATAGTTACACTGCCGGCACCTGGAGTTAACCCCTCTGTTGCTGCAATCTGGTTAACTACCAGCGCTGCAGCACCTACACACTAAACATTTATATTCAGTTATAAAACAACCCTTATCTGTACATTTATACAATCCACAGTGCCTAGTGACGGTGATTTAACCCTCCCGGCGCCAGAGTCCTTTTCAAGATGGCCGCCACACTCGTGACCCGGTCACAGATAGGCTAATTCCACTCATTATCATGAGTGGAATTGGAAAGTTTTGAATCTAGCATTTAAGTTGTTTATTACAAAAATAACTATAAAAACATCTGGCTCGCTTTTACAAACCAGGGTAAAGCAATTATCACTATTCAAACACAATTTTTACTCTCTTTTTACCGTTATGGTTGAACGTTATTTACAGCGCCAAGATATAGCAGAAAAGTCGTTCTCCAGGGATTAAAACCATTGTCAATCTTCTCCGCTCGTTCTCCCCATGCAGTAGCTGTACGGATAATTAAGCTCAGCGTGGAAAGAGAATAGTGTTACCTGCAGATAGTACGGTTCCATCTCTTATCTCTCTGGGACATTGGCGTACAGTGTGCGTCAATACACTGGAAACAGTCCATTAAATAAGTATACGCACATGTTTATACACAAACACAGACAGGCTTACTGTGTGGCACTGTTAACTTGCTGTATAAAGACAAGTAAAGCTTCCTTATAGCTTATAAGCAATGTTAGTTTGAAAATGTTGAAGCACAATGTAGAAATATTTCACTGATTAAAACAAATGTACTACCATTAATGTGTGATGCATTTTTCAAAATATATTGGCACATTTTTTATTTTTTTGGTTTTTTTTTTCTAGTGGCATGGTGGCCCAATGGTTAGCATTGCTGCCTCACAGTGCTGGAGCTATGGGTTCTCTCTGTGAGGAGTTTGCATGTTCTCCCATGTTTGTGTGAGTTTTCTCCAAGTGCTCTGGTTTCCTCATACAGTCCAAAGCATACCAGTAGGTTAATGTGGTAGAGAATAGTGGTCGATGTGGGCTAGTACACAACGGTATGCCATACCGCCACTTCTTCCACTGCTTTGATTGTATGACTGATTACCCATCTTCCAACCAGTGACAGTGTCTCTCTCCTTTTTGCACATGTACCTCTTTCCCCTCTCTCACGCGGCCCAGTGATTTGTGCCTCCGTGGGTTTGTAGAAGGGAGCTCGGCTGGCAGCTACATTCATGCGATCAGGACCTGCCCCTGCTCTAGAATGGATGTCGGCGAATCCTTATGGGTCTGTGTGATAGAGTGGCCCACAAGCTCCAACTCGGGACCTCCTGCCTCTGTTCAGCATGCCGCAGTCAGTCTTGGTGCCCCTATTGTAATGGCTCTGCTACCTGTTGTGGAAGATCCTGGTACTCCATCTCCCCTATCATCATGCCGCTGGCTTTTATCTCCAGCACTGACTCCTGCACATCTGCCTCCTTAGATCTTTGGCTCAGGACCACCACTGCAAACAGAGTTTCCCATCCTAGGACAGAGTCAATGTAGAGACTCGACTATGCTTTGGGCTCTCTCCTGGTGTTCTTACAGGGGCACTTCATCACATTTTACCTACCCTTCAGGAATTGTCAGACTATCAGCCCTGCGTCCCTTCATCACCCATCCTCCTTACTGCAACATCCTCTATGTAGCCTCCACCTGACCCCTTTGCTCCATTGTCTTTCACTACCCTCTAGTCCCCTAGACTTTGTGCCCTTTTAAAATTTCCAGTGTTAAAGTTGGGGTGAGGGGAATAAATGCTTGTATGTTTTTCTTTAAAAGGTATCTATTTCCACTTTGAACCACTGTCAGAATTTAGGGGTACATTTACTAGACCGTAAAGAAAACATGGAGGTGTTGCCCATAGCAACCAATAACATTCTAGCTATCATTTTCTAGAAAGCATTTGTGAAATGTTAGCTAGAATCTGATTGGTTGCTATGGGGAACATTTCCACTTATTTCTTTAGAAGCTTTAGCAAATATACTGTGTGTATGTATGTTAGGGATTTTAGACTGTAAGCTCCAATGTGAATGAGTTCTCTGTACAGCGCTGCGGAATCAGTGGCGCTACATAAATAAATGGTGATGATGATGATGATATACCCTTTAGACCAGTGGTGGGCAACAGACGGCCTGGCAACAACTTACCCAAGGCCACCCAGCTCTTACACATAGTTTACTATGTCAAAAAATCTAATTTCTTTACACATTTTTATAATGATTTGGTATATATATATATCCCTTCCCTCTTATTACCAGAATGCATCCAGTGAATTGTATTTGACATTTCTGTTTCACTAGCAGAGATGGCAGGAAATTAGCAATGTTGTAGATGTCAGTGCAATGGAATAAAATATTTTCCTATCTTAAATGCTTAAATGTAGTTTCCTCAAACAGTCACCAGAATAGAAAATCACATGCATCTCTCAATCATCTTTTTATATCCGTCTTCTATTAGCTGGTGATGCATCACAAAATCCAAACCCCCGCACCCAACATCTCCTATTAATATCATTCAGAACAGTATAAGCACCATCTAGGACTAATTTGTTCCTATTGTCTCTTATGACCTCTCCCTTTAGATTGTACGTTCTCACAGGCAGAGTCCTCTACCCTATGTTTCCTGAATGTCTACTCTTCGTTTCCTTCGCTGCCCCTGTCATGCCTTATGCTGAATTGTTTCTGTATGCTGTACAATTTGCTGTCTTATTTGCACAATACATTCTGCTAATTTGTGCCCATGTATGCTTACAATCTCACGTATGTCTGTTTTATTTCTTTTGCATGATTTGTCATGCACTCTGTTAATTCATAGCTGTTTGTTCGTAGTATAACTATGTGTTGCAGTGGCGCACGCAGGGGGGGTTTCTGCGTCTCCAGAAACCCCTCCCCTCAGCTAACGCAGTGCCCCACTTAGCGGCACTGTACTGTACAGCAGCCGCGGCGCTGTCAAAGAAGCGTCCGTGGCGGTGCTGTATTGCATACAGCACCGCCGCGGACGCTTCTTTGACAGCGCCGCGGCTGCTGTATAGTACAGTGCCGCCGAAACGTAGCTGCTGCGTGTGTGCGGGCGCATGCGCAGCAGCTCTAATTTTTTGTTTTCGGTGAGGGGGGGGGATCCTAACAATCCTGGGAGCGACCCTGTGTTGTGTTTATTTATTATTCAGTTTGTAAATTGTACTCTGTTCATCACCCTGTGCATGGTGCTGCAGACACCTTGTGGCACTTTATATATAAATAATAATAATAATAATAATAATAATAATAAAATATCCTTAAAATTGTACTTCCACCATTCTGCTAGCTGGTGGGACTGGGAGTTTACTGATAAACATTTGCAATCTGTAAAGTTCCTCTTTGTAGTTATACTATTTACTGACTCAATGAATAAATGAAAATATATTTCATTCTTACATACCAATGAAACAATCTCAGTCAGTAGATAGGTTATCTTAAAAATGAGCAAATTATTTATATAGCTTTACCAAGCAATGATTTTAGGGTTCATTCATCCAATCTAATGGTTTTATATAGACGTCATGCATTTTTTCCATATGAACCATGAATAATGGATGAGATAGAATCTTTTGCTTTGCCTTTTTTTCATAAGCAATGTATTTCCCCCACAGAGAAGGGAAATCATAGAAATCAGCATGTTGTAGCAAATTAAAAGCCTTATACAAAATATCTTGCAGGCACAGCAGATCATATTGTGTTGAGATATCCTATTGGAGGACAGGTTGGGTATAATCTGCCATTCCTTTTCATAAGGGATTGGACTATGCAATCAAAAGCTTTCCATTCACTCATGATGTTCATTTCATTGTTCCAGTGGAAGATGGTGGTTGGCTATAGGCACAGAAAGAGCTGAATGGTCCCTAGTGAGTAATGGACAGTCTGTGCACGTGATTTTCCGTACAAAATACAAAACTTGGCCTATTATTTGCATCAAGCAAGAAAACTCCCTTTCGATGGCTATGACTAGTCTACGTCTAATGCTACCAAACCGGAACATGCATTGGGCACGAAAAATATCTAAGATGACATTTCTTCAATAAAACAATAACACTTTCTTCTGGCACTGCAGTCATCATCCAATCAATGTAAGGCAATATCTCACAGGTAAGGACTATGGGTATATACCCTAAGGTTGACCGAACAATTGTGCAGACTGAACCAATTTTCACAGCAATGCAACCTATCAATTAACCAGAAACTACTGACATCACTAAGGCAGTTTATTTGCCTCATAGTGAAATCATATAATCCACTCTGCACAGTAGACAGATCCAGTTCAAGAGAGCTTACTTGGATAACTCGTCCAATTTAACTTTCTAGGAGGCCCAAATTTATAGAAAGGTCAATAAGGAGTATAGGCAGACTATCCGGCACTCATAAAGAAAAACTCAGAGACAAGTATTTGGCAAAAGTATTTTAGTCACAGCTTTATTAAACATTTTCAACTTGTGTTTGGCAGACAAGTGGCGTGCAAGGCTACTAAAATTTACCACATTTTTCTAGTTCCATCTATAAAATAGGGCGTGTTCTGCCTACCATCTAGGCACCGCAACAACGTCCTCCAAAGACCAGCCCTTGGCGTAATTCACCCTCCAATTGGTGGAAACCTGGCACGCCACCCATATTGGCCCTACCATTGAAGCTGGAACCAAGCGTGTGGCCTTCTACCCAGGGTGATACTGCCCATCCCTGCTGGCTACCCCCTTTCTAAGCCTTGCTCATCGCTTTCCGGCCCTTCCAACTGTGACAAAGCGGCTTGTTCAATAAATTATATTCACCCAGCATACAATAAAAACAGCATCTGTCAACATTTAAAACAATTACGCTTATAAAGTGCAATAAAGATATATATATATATATATATATATATATATATATATATTGTGGCAATGGGAGTGTCTCGTCACAGGCCTCTCAGAGTGCAATTAGCTATGGAGCTAAGAGTCTGCAGATAAAAGGCTGCAGACCGAGTCATACACAGGTGTAGCACTGTGCTTATGTTCAGTTATGTACAGGTCTGAGACATGTGATAAAGTAAATGAAAAATGTGATTTACTTACATGCTTTAAAGTGTTTATTTCCACAGCTAACAGCAGAGCTGATAAGGGTGAGGAGTGTCGCCTGTCAGTTACCCAAGCCTGTGGGAGGAGTCTCGACTATAAAGACCTGTACTGTACAATTGTGCAGGGCAACCGATGCCAATTAGTGGCCTGTTGGTAGCTAGGGAACTACCGTAAATCCAGATGCAGGTTGCCTGGGGTCATCCTGACGTTTTGATATGCTAATGTGATGTAACAATAAACCGCCATTTTGATTTGCAACAAGAAGTTGTCCATGTTGCTGATATCGGCTGGGTGTTCTTGCAAAAGAAGGTGTCAATAGTTCCACAAGAAGGGTACCTTTGTTATTTATATATATATATATATATATATATATATATATATATGTATATTTGTTTTATATATATATATATATATATATATATATATATATATATATAGATTTTTTTTTGCTTGTTAGTACTGTAGGGGTTGGGTGGGTGGGAGTAAGAAAATGTAAGTAAATTCCTCCCCCCCTCACTTTTTAATCCCCTCACTCTGTCCTGCCTCCTGTCTCGCCCCCTCCTTTCCCTGAGTGGCTACCTGCACCACTCGGGTATGAAATACAGAACGGACTTCACTGTCATTCCCCCCCTATCTTTATGCTGCTCACGTAGGCCACCTGGCACCCATCCCCCCTTATCCCTCTTCCGAGCTATTGCTGAGCCTATGATTTCTTTTAGGCTTGAGCCCAAGGGGGCAGATGCGCAGGGGAGAAACTCTGCGTCTTATCCACATCATTTTTTTAATAGTTTTATTAAGCATAATAATAAATAATTATTTACATATTTAAACATTTAATCAGGAGCTCAGTTTGTGCTTAGCTATAGCCGTGTGTTTATTTTAAATAAATGATACCCTGGGTGCTAGGACAATGAAGTGCTAAGAAGTAGGGAGAGAAAGGATTTGTGGCAACAAACAACTGTTAATCCAGTTAACAAACAAGTTAATTAGCACAAAATTTAGGTATTTGTTTTGAAATAAAATTTCCCACATGTGAAAGACTTTGAGCTGTTATCTCTACAACCAGTTCAGAACAGAGAGAGAGAGAGGCTGACTTAATTACTGTTAAAGAACATATTTGTATTGGTTTCTCTATGTCCCAGATATTAAGGAAATACTGAATTAAGTACTAAGTATTTCATAAAGCAGTGCCTCACTGACAGGCTTTTATAAGGGAAATCATTTATATAGTATAAGTTTGTGAAACAATAACAATGTTTGGCAGGCGCGGGCTGGGAGAGGGATGGCCGGGGGGCACACAGGCGGCCGCATCCCATGAAAAGGGATGCGGCCCCTGTCATGTGATGCGGCCGCCTGTGCACTGACGCGGCCGCATCTGATGTCATCAGATGCGGCCGCCGGGGAAAGTATTGTATTCTGCATCCGGGGGGGCGGCCGGCCGGCCTACCCCCCCCCCCCGGCCCGAGTAGCGGCCTACTCCCCCTGCCCCCCGGGCCAGCCCGCCCCCGATGTTTGGTACATTTCCTTTATATATATTTTGAAAACGTTTCTCAAGGATTGTGCTTGATGGTTTATGTGTTTGATTGCCTAAGTGTGACACAGAAGGATTTAGATATATTGTTCAGTCATTTCTATTCATTACTGAACTGTGAACCATGTAAAGTGTACTTTTTACTATATCAAAACCAAGCCTAAACTACATCCAAGTCCATTTGATACATACTTTAATGTTAAATCACTTTTCACATGCCTTGTGTACATGTACATGTGTTACAGGATCCTGTGTTCCGCCACCAGAGCCGTAACTAGGGTGGTGCGGGCGGTGCCGTCGCCCAGGGCGCAAGCCCGAGAGGGCGCAGCAGCCGCCCGCTACTCTCCCCTTTGTGGCACATTAAAAGGGAAAAAAAAATAATATTTTTTTTTGGCCCCTCCCCCGACTCGCGGCACCCCCCCGCGACTCGTGCGGGGGGGGGGGGGGAGGGGTGTAGAGTAAGAAGGGAGGGAGGTTGGCACTTGAGCGGGGGGGGGTAGGTGGTGATGGAAGGATCAAATCCTATTGCTGACTGGGAGAGAGCTATGCGTCCATCTGTGATGACATCACCGCAGCTGCAGATCCAATGTGACAGCGCAGGGGGGTGGGATGAGTGGAGGACAGCTCCTCTGACTTCCTGACTGACTCACATGAAGAAGTTGTGCAGTAAATAGCAGGTATTTTAACTAGAGATGGGCGGGTCCGGTTCTCCGAGAACCGAACCCACCCGAACTTTGGGTATCCGAGTACCGAGCTGAGCAGCTCGGTACTCTCCCGCCAATTCCGAATCCAAATCGAGGCCGAACGTCATTGTGACGTCGTCGGATCTCGGGACTCGGTTCTCGCGATACTTCAACTTTATAAATACACGCCTCCACAGCAATCCATCGCCATTTGACAGAGGGAGAGAGCAGGGTGTAGTCATAGGCTAATTAGAGCAGGGACAGAGAAAGAATACAATATTGTTCTTGCAATTGCTCTAACCAAAATCGCTAGTGCAGAGAGGAGGATAGAGGTTTATTATTTTTTCTTCATATTTGGCACTCCCCAGCGCTTTTGGGTTGTCCCCCATAATTGTGCATTAATATTTCTGGCTGTCAAAAGTCATATCTGTCAGCAGTATCTACTCAATAAATGTTAGCACTCCTCAGTGTTTTTGGGGTGTCCTCTCTAATTGTGCATTAATATTTCTGGCTGTCAAAAGTCATATCTGTCAGCAGTATCTACTCAATAATTTTAAGCACTCCTCAGTGTTTTTGGGGTGTCCTCTCTAATTGTGCATTAATATTTCTGGCTGTCAAAAGTCATATCTGTCAGCAGTATCTACTCAATAATTTTAAGCACTCCTCAGTGTTTTTGGGGTGTCCTCTCTAATTGTGCATTAATATTTCTGGCTGTCAAAAGTCATATCTGTCAGCAGTATCTACTCAATAAATTTTAGCACTCCTCTGTGTTTTTGGGGTGTCCTCCCTAATTGTGCATTAATATTTCTGGCTGTCAAAAGTCATATCTGTCAGCAGTATCTACTCAATAATTTTAAGCACTCCTCAGTGTTTTTGGGGTGTCCTCTCTAATTGTGCATTAATATTTCTGGCTGTCAAAAGTCATATCTGTCAGCAGTATCTACTCAATAAATTTTAGCACTCCTCTGTGTTTTTGGGGTGTCCTCCCTAATTGTGCATTAATATTTCTGGCTGTCAAAAGTCATATCTGTCAGCAGTATCTACTCAATAATTTTAAGCACTCCTCAGTGTTTTTGGGGTGTCCTCCCTAATTGTGCATTAATATTTCTGGCTGTCAAAAGTCATATCTGTCAGCAGTATCTACTCAATAATTTTAAGCACTCCTCAGTGTTTTTGGGGTGTCCTCTCTAATTGTGCATTAATATTTCTGGCTGTCAAAAGTCATATCTGTCAGCAGTATCTACTCAATAAATTTTAGCACACCTCAGTGTTTTTGGGGTGTCCCCCATAATTGTGCATTAATATTTCTGGCTGTCAAAAGTCATATCTGTCAGCAGTATCTACTCAATAATTTTAAGCACTCCTCAGTGTTTTTGGGGTGTCCTCTCTAATTGTGCATTAATATTTCTGGCTGTCAAAAGTCATATCTGTCAGCAGTATCTACGCAATGGATTCAAAGCAGTCCACATATGATCTAAATGAGCAACCAGGTTCTGTCACCAGTCCTTATGTTAGTGTTCCCAGTACGTCATCTGGCCAAGGCGATGTCAAACAACAGAGTGTTTTCAAATTAGTGCAAAAAACAAAAACCAAAAAAAAATTTACTGTATTGAAGCGAAAACGAAGTGTAACTGAGCAAAAGTTAAGTGACGATAAAAAAAAAATTGCAAGCATGCCATTCTACACACGCAGTGGCAAAGAGAGAATGAGGCCTTCACCTTTGGCTATTAGTGGCAGATCCCAAAAAGTTACCCAGCCTACAATTGGTGCACAACTACTGTTACGCGTCAAAGCTGAGCTGCAAGATACCAGTGAGGCATTACAGGAGAATATTTGCTCTGATTCACAAATGACAACAATCCCTGTGGAGAGTCCATCCAACAGTGGGATGTCTAATCGTGAGCATTCTGCTGATGTGTGCCTTAATAGCCCGAGTGTAGCCGGTGATACCCAAATTGAGGATGCCACTTTGGAATTAGAAGAGGATGAGGGGGAGATTTGTGTAGGCGACGAGGGCGCTAATGAGGATGTTGATGAGGATGAGGTTGTTTGTGTAAGTCCTGCACCAGTGGCAGCAGTTCTGGCACGTGACAAGAAAAAGGCCATTGTCATGCCTGGGCATAAAACAAAAAAATCCACTTCTTATGTGTGGAATTATTTCTACCCAAATCCAGACAACAATTGTATAGCCATTTGTAGTGTATGTGAAGCCACAGTCAGTCGAGGGAGGGACCTTAACCATCTTGGAACCTCGTCTATGTTACGCCATTTAACGAGAGTTCATGGCAAAGTGTTGGGAAAAGCTGAAAGTTCTTCCCAAAAGAATACAAGCACTCCCTCATCAGCTAAGACCCTCCGCTCACCGACATACCGACGGCCACAAAATACACCCACCACACCATCCTCATCAATATCCTCAGTAGCGCTCGGAGTTAGCCCGGCATCCCACTTAAGGCTGGATGACTCCGGCACTATTATTGATTCCTCTGAAGAAAGCGTTAGTCCTGCTGCTGCTGTTGCTGCTGCTGGGGGTGAATCGTCATCCCAGAGGCAGGTGAATAAAATGAGCAGTCCTACATTTCAGCAATTAACTGTGAAACAATCCTTTGCGAGGGGAAGCAAATATGACAGCAGTCACCCAGTCGCCAAGCGAATCACAGACGCCATGGCTGCAATGTTAGTGTTAGATCTGCGTCCAATCTCCACCATAAACGCAGCTGGTTTTTCACAGTTAATTGAGGTTTTGTGTCCGCGTTACAGAATTCCATCGCGACACCATTTCTCCCGTAAAGCTATTCCACAACTATACCAAAAAGTGTGTAAAAATGTAGAGATTGCGCTGAAAAATGCCATTCTGCCCACTGTTCACTTAACCACAGATATGTGGACAAGTGGAAGTGGCCAAACCAAAGACTATATGACTGTGACAGCCCACTGGGTTGGTCATTCACCTTCACCAGCAGGAACAGCAGCAGCATGTACACCACTACGTAACATTTGTCACAGGCAGGCCACTCTTTGTATCACCGGCTTCACTAACAGGCATACGGCTGACAATTTGTTACGCAAACTGAGAGATGTGATTGATGCATGGCTTATACCACTCGGACTCTCCCCAGGGTATGTCATTTCAGATAACGCCAACAATATAGTGCGAGCATTACAGCTGGGTGATTTCCAACATATTCCCTGTTTTGCTCACACCATCAACTTGGTGGTGCAGAGCTTCCTACGAAACAACCGTGAGGTGCAGGAGATGCTTTCGGTGGCCCGTAAAATTTCAGGCCATTTCAGGCATTCAGCCACAGCATGTAGGAGATTACAGCAGCTCCAAGAGCAGTTTAACTTGCCCTGCCACCAACTTAAGCAAGAGGTGGTAACTCGGTGGAATTCCACCCTGTACATGCTTCAGAGGATGGAGGAACAGCGCAAAGCCATCCAAGCATATTGCACAAGTCATGACATTGGGAAAGGAGGGGGGATGTATTTCACTCTTGCACAGTGGGGAATCCTTTCAGTGCTGTGCAAGGTGCTGAAACCATTTGAAGTTGTGACATGTGAGGTCAGTGCAGACTCTGCTAGTTTGAGCCAAGTCATTCCTTTAATTAGACTATTGGAAAAGCAGCTTGAGAAAATGAAGGAGGAGCTGAAAGCAAGCAATTCAGCAAAGTATGTTGGCCTTGTCGATCAAGTACTTAATTCGCTTCACAATGATCCTCGAGTTATTAAGATCTTGAACTCGGATCAGTACGTTTTGGCCACTGTGCTTGATCCAAGGTTTAAAACCTACATTGAGTCTTTACTTGTAAATGAGCGAGATGTGAACTTTTGCAAGGAGCTATTGCTCAGCAAGTTGGCCGCTGAACTGGGCCTCGGCTTGACGACGTGTCCTCCTTCACTTTCTCAAGCTGTTGCTCGTAAAAAATTAAATTTCCAAAAAAGAAGCAGGGAAGACACAGGGGGCAGACGAGAACAATTTAACATCTGGGCTGGTTTGAAGGATTTTTCAAAAAAAAGTGTCACTTTGCCCATAAGTCCATCCAATATGAGTATAAACATGCAAAGGATGGTGGAGGATTACTTTCAAGAGGTAGTTGATATGGAAATGTCAGACAGTCCCTTTCCTTACTGGGAAGAAAAGCAAGCTATTTGGAAACCCATGTACAAACTTGCTTTGCAATACCTAAGCTGCCCACCCTCCAGTGTGTACTCTGAACGAGTGTTCAGCACAGCAGGGAACTTAGTCAGTGATCGCCGTAGAAGGTTACTTCCCAAAAATGTGGAGAAAATGATGTTTATAAAAATGAACTACATCTTCCACGAGGAAGGCCTTCACCATCCAAGACATGCAAGCACTGACTGTTCTCTAATGGCGGATTCAAGCGGCGATGAATTGATAGTCTGTGATGATGACGATAACACTGATGAGGGTGAGGATGAAGCTGAAGATGATGCCGATAACATCTTTTTAAAACTTTCTATGTAAGTGTAGGGTGCAATCTACCCCCAAAGAGGAAAGGGACTTGTGGCATTTCCATATCACATACCATCTTGAAAGGCTGCTGTTAGGGCAATTTATCCTTAAGGGTAGGGTGTCATAGACAGAGTGACCCTAAACTGGCTTTGTCCATTTTTCATAATATTGTACAGTCTATAATGGCTGAATTTTTTAGTATTTTATACAAGTGGAGGGGGGCCTAGAGAGACAGAAACCAAACTGGCTTTCTCCATGTCAATTAATATTGTACAGTCTATAATGGCTGAATTTTTGGGTATTTTATACAAGTGGAGGGGGGCCTTGAGAGACAGAAACCAAACTGGCTTTCTCCATGTCAATTAATATTGTACAGTCTATAATGGCTGAATTTTTTGGTATTTTATACAAGTGGAGGGGGGCCTTGAGAGACAGAAACCAAACTGGCTTTTTCCATTTCTTTACATATTTAACTATAAGTGTAGGGTGTAATATACATTCAAAGACGATGGCTGCATTGCCAATATGCATAGATGGAGAGGAAGACAATCTGTTTTGTGTGTAGAATAGGCCTACCAACGAAGAATTAAACTGTTTTTTGGGATGATTTATTACCTCAACAATTAGATTACTTGTCTCTAAAACAGTTGGAGCACTAAATTGGGTTAATTTAGGCCCAAAAACATGGATTTTCCCAAAAAATAGCAAAACAAAACCAAACAAAACCAAAACCAAAACCAAAACACGCAATGGAGGTTTTGCAAAACCAAAACCAAAACCAAAACACGACGGTAATCCAGATCCAAAACCGAATCCAAAACCAAAACACGGGGGTCAGTGACCATCTCTAATTTTAACACTCACAGAATCACATATTCACTAGCACCATATGTACACTATAAATGCAGATTATATACAAACCTCTACTTCCTCTCTGAATATTCAGTGTCAGCCTAAGTAATCACTTGATAAGTGAAGAAAAAAAAACCCCCCAATATTGTCACTACACAAACTGTTGCAGATACAGACTTTTATGCTCTCTCTACCTCAATAAAATAATTGTTAGTCCTGTACTTCAACATATAGTTGATGAGTAAACACACAGGGCGCACTCATAAAGGGGCAGACACACAGGGCGCACTCATACAGGGACAGACACACAGGGCGCACTCATACAGGGGCAGACACACAGGGCGGCACTCATACAGGGGCAGACACACAGGGCGGCACTCATACCAGGGGCAGACACACAGGGCGGCACTCATACAGGGGCAGACACACAGGGCGGCACTCATACCAGGGGCAGACACACAGGGCGGCACTCATACCAGGGGCAGACACACAGGGCGGCACTCATACCAGGGGCAGACACACAGGGCGGCACTCATACCAGGGGCAGACACACAGGGCGGCACTCATACAGGGGCAGACACACAGGGCGGCACTCATACAGGGGCAGACACACAGGGCGGCACTCATACCAGGGGCAGACACACAGGGCGGCACTCATACCAGGGGCAGACACACAGGGCGGCACTCATACCAGGGGCAGACACACAGGGCGCACTCATACAGGGGCAGACACACAGGGCGGCACTCATACAGGGGCAGACACACAGGGCACTTTATATAGTGTCATTAAGATGCTCTCCGTATTGCAGACACAAGAATGCCCTCTGCATTGTATGGCTGACACAAGAATGCTCTCTCTATTGCATGACGTTTGCTAGTATACTCTTTGCATTGTATGATGGTCACTAGAATTCACTTATGTATTGTATGGCGATCCCTAGGATGATGTTTATTTTGTATGGCGGTCACTAGGAGGCTGTTTATATTGTATTTGTATCACTAATACTGGCTAAATTATCATGCAGAACAGTATAAACCTTGCAATTCAATATGTATGATGCATCCATGGGAGTATTTTAATTTAATCTGAAAAAGAAAAATGTTTTAATTGTTCATGCTTGTGTGTATAAGTAATCACAGTTTTATTTAAAAGTATGTGGTTTTTATCTTTGAAATCCCTAACTCCAAGAAGAGGGGATTGGGAGGAATAGAGGACATTGGGAGGTTGGAACCTCTTCTTCGGGGTTAAGGCACACACCAGCATGGTTTCGACATGCTACAGTTTTGCATACAGGTATGCAGAAGCAGTGTGATTTACTTTTTATTTTTTTAATTTGATATTGTTACTGAGACTTTTTGATCCGGTGGGTGACCCAACTATTATTACATTAATGCTAACCCTGTGAACTCCCTGCTGCTGGATTAAGCTGCTCCACTTACATAACTAATGTGTATACACCATCCACTGGTGTGTTGACTGTCTACTTGTGACTGCTCCACCTACATGTGCAATGCTTTGCCTACTTGTGTGTTAGCTTCGTCAACTGTGATAGACGGACTCTGCTTACCATAGCGTATTGCATTTGCCTTGTATAAAAACCAATGTGGCTCGAGCTAATGGAGTGCTAACTCCGCCTACAATTTGCCCCGCCTACCATTTATTGGTCCCGCCTACATGAGGCCACTTTCAGAATTTTTCCAGGGCCACTTTAAGTTCCCAATCCGCCCCTGGTATTATGTGTGTGTGAGGGGCCACTGTGTGTGTGTGTGTGTGTATTATGTGTGTGTGAGGGGCCACTGTGTGTGTGTGTGAGGGGCCACTGTGTGTGTGAAGGGGGGGGGGCAAACCAATATCTTGCCTAGGGCCCCATGAGGTGTAAATCCGGCTCTGATAGATATATATATCATGCATTTGCAAATATGTGTAGCAGAATTCTTTAAAGTGCTAGCCACACCCCCACATTAGGTTGGCCACACCCACTTGGCAAATGTCACTCCCACTTTGATGGGGGGCGCCGGTGCCCTGTCTCGCCCAGGGCACTGAAATGTCTAGTTACGGCACTGTCCGCCACAATAATGATGCAATGCCTTTGATTTTATTACTAACTAATCTCATTAATTATTGGGATATAACGCAATTTGCATCTTTTTCGCTATTTTAGTCACGTGGAATAATACGCACCCATGACATCGATTTAAAATCGGGGCCTCAGGAGCAGTAGGATTATTCACCTGCATGGTAAATGTAAAATAAATAACAAGAAACATTAAATGACAGATGCTTTATTGAAACATACATATGCTTTTGGTTTTTATCTGCTTACCAAAATTACTGTATTTGAGAGATACAACATTCAACAGTTATTCACAGTGATGTCATTTATGGTATGCATCTACTTATGGAATTCTTCTATAGCTGTTGCTGCATTATAGTTGTTTGTATTTGGAAACACCTGGGGCAGAGGGCATGGTACAGTGAGACTTTCACTAGGGTTTAAAGGTCTTTTGTATTTTTCCCACTGACATCACTGTGTAAGGCGACTGAGACACATTTAGATAGTACAATCCTTGAGCCAATCCATACATTAGAATATTTACTTGGGTAGACCAACGTGTAGCCAGTCAGTGGGTTGTAATGTCTATAGGGCTGGGCCGACCTATAGCCAATAAGTCTCAGAACCATTCACAAGACTAAACCATCTTATATAGCCAATCAGAGCATTAAAACAGAATAGCAACAGTAACACATACAGGCTATACTGAAACAAATAATAAACTTCACTGACACATTTGTAAAATATATTCTGATGACATTCTTTGTATATTAGATTTAAAATTCACTGTGCCGAAAGAAATTTCTCCAGTCATACTTCAAATAATACTGTAGTCTTCATTTGGTAAATATTAGGATAAATCATTTTTTTATTGTCTCTGTTAAAAGGAGGTCTAAAGTTTAGAGACCTAGTGACTTGGCCACAAAATTGGTATATGCATATATAACCAAATCCGTTCCAAAGCAGTTTCAGTAATAGGGTCTATAAAGTCCAATGTATGTATCTGAATTATTACATACTATACAAGGAAATGGCTTTGAAAGCAATATATTGTAGCATAGGCCAGTTAGACATGTGTCGGGGGCTGTCCATTTTCTCCAACATGCCGAAAACTTCCATGATATGTGGTGGCACGGAAAGTATAGGAGTGGCCCCGAAGAGACCCATCTTGTTGACTTTGCAGTTTGTTGTTACAGCCAAAAAACATGAGAAATCCATTCCTGTAGTTCTTATTCATCCAGCCATAGAGGAGAGGATTGGCAAAGGTGGAGCACATAGCGATGACATGAAAGATGGTATAGAGAAGTTTGTACTCTTGGAATAGGAGAACCCAATCCAGGTCAATGGCCAGTTGAAAGACATGGAAGGGAAGCCAGAAAACGGCAAACACCACAACCATCATCACCAGCATCTTGGTCGTGTTTTTTCTGCGTTGTTGGGTCTCACTTCTGGGTGTTGGACTTATGTGATTCTTTAGCTTCAACCATATCCTGATATAGGCATAACAGATGACAACAAGGGGCAGGACGTACTGCAGAAGAAGCATTGACACACTGTATATGGCTGCATCCCTGCTATTATTTGAGGGCCACTTTTCGGCACAAACGGCTATCTTGAGTTTGAAAGTTGGTAAGTCCTCATACCTGTACTCTCTAAAAATAGCAAGTGGAATAGCAAATATGGAAGCTGCCAGCCACGTGACAGTGATAATTATTATACTAAACTTCTTAGAGATCCGGCTGCTTAGGTGAAAAACGATGCACCAGTATCTGTCCAAAGCAATGACGATTAAGGTGAGAGTGGATACATTGACACTCATAGCTTGTGCGTAAGGAAACAGATGGCAAAGTACTAGCCCAAATTTCCACTCATCTAGCAATGTGTAAACCAGGGTGAACGGCAGGCAGAGACTGTCCACCATAAGATCTGCCACAGCTAAATTGGCTATGAAAAAGTTTGTTACGGTCTTCATGTTTTTGTATTTTACAATTATGTAGATGACCAAGGAGTTGCCAACAAGTCCCAAGAGGATGATTAAAGAGTATGCTGCGATGAGGACCACCTGAACCCCAAGGATATTGGTGCTGTCCATCATGATACTGGAACCATGGAAATAGTGGATAGGGGTAACTGTGCTCTTCAATAGCCATCCCCTCAAGCCAAGGTCTTCAGTCATGTTGCTTTCCTTTAATGTCCCCATTTATACGCCGAATGTACCTTGTTTTTATCTAAAATAGAAAGAGTAATGATCATCAGATAAACCTTGAAACACTTAACACATATAGCAAGACAGACTCCATGAAATAATAAGGGAAACAGTTATAATATTATGGCACACACCTCATTACTATCGCAACTCACACACGGTTAGGGCCCTATTCAGTTGGGTAGATTTTGCAGGCTTACCATTACTTACTAACATTGTGCCTTATAACTACACCTCTATCTTTTTTAACCTCTGTTTAACAAGGTTAATAAAAGGATTTAAGGTGAAATGTTTCTGAATTTATTGTAAAAGACCAGTAACCTTGTATGTTGTGTTTTCCTATATTAAACAACTAATTCTCTGTGTTTGGACAACTTAAAGAAATGTCCGTATATACATTTCAGGGGGCATTTCTGAAAACTGGTACAGAGGTAAGTAAAAATATTAGCTATAGCAACCAATCAGACATTAGGTTTTATTTTCTAAACTATAGATAATTTACATATTTTTCTTGTGCACCAGTTTCCATAAATGTCCCTCTTATTTCCCCCCTTCCCATCCTTCTCCCACCTTAAATTTAGATCAAAGGAGAACCATTATTGAAATTTAGCTACTGAGGACTCCTACTGATATACTGATATACCTATATCTATCTATCTATCTATCTATATATATATCCATATATATATAAATTCCAGGTGAGGCGGCACTCAAGGATTTAAGACAAATTGTAGTTTTTATTCAAATGGTGTATTTAACCCATTCCAACGTTTCAGTATAGAACTTTTGAACGGATTAAATACATCCTTTGCATACAAACAACAATTTGTCTTAAATCCTTGAGTGTCGCCTCACCTGGAATTTATATATATATATAATTTTTTAAAAAATTTAATCTCCTCTATAACATTATCGCCATCACCTTATCACTTTTCAGTTTTACATGAGTACTTTTAACATTTTCAAACCGGTTCAAGAATTGATGGGCGACCGTTTTTGACCATCTCTTGTAACAAGTGTAACTTGACAGTTTGAAGGATTTAAGATTGTGTGATCATTTCTACAAGACTATCCCCCAATTGTTAATCCTCAAAACCCACCACTTCTTGCTCCCTCTCCTAGACTCTAGCTCCCCGTCATGCATGTCTGCCCCGGTCTCCTAGACTCTAGCTCCCCGTCATGCAAGTCTGCCCCAGATGCTCCTTCTGTCTCCATCCTCCATTTAAAATGGGCATCCTCTTGTCTACCCTTTTTCCATTGTCTGTGGTTCCTGTCTGTATGTCCCTGTTATATTGCCCGCTGTATATGGCATAGTGTATTGTGCTATTTACTATGTTAGCTACATGTATAGCTGTATTCTTTGTACTAATGCTATTATATATATGTATTATTACTGTATGCATTTGATTTATATTGATGTACCCTTGCTGTATGGCACTATGGAGTTTGTGGTGATTTATAAACAAACGATGAATCACACTTATTTCTCTATTACCACAATTATTAGTAGAATTTTTATTTTTTTGCAGAATTCTCAGGCAAGTAATTTAGAATTCGTTTTGATTTGTGCATAACTCTCTATATAATGGAGACCCCCAAAGCTCAAGCATGCAAATCAACTATATCAACACTTACGTAGTGATGTAGAGTTGCATCCAACCAGCCCCAATTGGAAGATTTTCTACGTTGCTCTTTAAGAAAATAACCTATTGCATTTTTTTGGGATTAATGACCTTGCTCTGCTTTAAAAATATACTTTCTTACCATATTTGTTTAACTAGTACTATTTCTGGGATCTTTAATTATGGCACGGAAATGGAAAAATTGTCTTCACATAACCTGTGATTAACCCCATTACTACTGGGAATGGCAATGAATACAAAATACACTGTTTATATTTATTTTATTGTTTGTGAAGTGTTTTATGTTTCCGTTACCTTAATTATTTTCTATTATTTACTCAGATGCTGTTTAAGGATATCCGCCAGTGTCTGCATATTCAAGTACATCAAATAGAAGATATATATTTTCTGCCCGATCATCGCTCCCCCTTTTTTTTTGGAATATAGCAAACTACTAAGACATGCAGACACACTACAGTCTTATTTGCCTGCTTGAGTAAGATATTAAATCATTTTCATTGGTGCATCAACTCTGCAACTGCAGTAATAGCTAATCCTGAGGGTCATGGTTCTCCATATGTTGTAAATCTACAATTCTCAGGGTTTATTCACACCAAAACTTTGGTTGTTTTTATTGACAGAGAGAAAAAAGATTGGCTTTATCAAAGCATGTTTAGAGCTGTTTATAGCTGTCTTTTTATACCTTGCTAAATTCACTATTGGAAAATTGGTTCAAATTAGGCAACTCCAAGATCCATCTAAACCATGAACCAATCAATGTCACACCCATTTCTTGTGGGGCTACAAATCTTTTGGCTTCTAAATATTTGGGATATACCACACAATTAGTGTCTATGGGCCTGATTCATTAAGGAAAGTTAAGCAAAGATAAGCAAGTAAGGCAAAACCATTTTGCAATCGAGGAGGAGGTACATTTAAAATGTGATGGCAGATTTATAGTTGGGGTAGGGCATGTCCTAGATCAACTTTAAATTTCAGTGTACAAATAAGCTATCAAATATTTGTGTGCTACATGAAAAAAGAGCCAGGGATTGAGAGGAGTTTGGGGCAGCACAGTGTAACTGCCCAAAGTAGGAAAATAAATGTGGTGGTCTGTGAAGTTGAACTGTAAAAGAGTAAGGTCTTGTACATTCTGTTGTTAATTTAAAGCTTTAATATACATTTTAAAGTCCATAAAAAAAATAATATAAACGAATGTACCGGTAAACACACAATTTCTGACAAGTGTTCGCTTTATATCAATCAGTATTGGAAGCATCAACTCTCTGTAAAATGCAATAGAGTCCTATGAGAATGCTCATTAAGTTCTTAGTACAAGCTGCTGTAGAAAAGGTTTGAGACCCCTAAATGAACGCTCTACTAGCACTCCGTTAAAGCCAGAAGAAAAGTGCAAGGATCTTTCTACACTTTCTAGAATTCATATTCAAGGCTGGTGTGTATAAGCCCTAAAGTTGAATAGCTATTAATTTTGAATTAATTAGTGGAGATCTTAGTTTTATTCCCTGTAATATATGACCTTATCAACGAAAGCCAAGCAGAGCAGAAAGCAGTGTGAATGACAGAATAGAACACAGATTTTTCTAAGGTAATCTGAGTTCTAGTTGTAGGGGTCCAACCACATGCAGAGGGGGATTGAGTTCATTTATTACCTGGCAGGGTCACCCAGCAGTTTGCAGGTCTGATTTGAAATATGTAGCAGATTTTATACAATATATTAGCAAATTATTTGGTAAGTAGACCAAAAATGCTATTTAGAAAATATGATTTGTTGTATTGTCGCTTTGTCTTTATGTTGTGTTGTGTCAAGGCTTCCTTTCAGAGCATAAACAATTGTTTGCAACAAAAAAAATGATGCTTTCAATATTTGTTGCTCTGTCGCTTTGTGGCATTGTCACGTTGTCGCTATGTGGTCTAATAAGTTACTTTTTCAACAATAAATAACTATGTCAGACTTGGCAGTTTTACTCTGAGAGCTATGGAAGGTATTCGCCAACAAACAAAGAAACAAACAAACTTCTTTGAGATATATATATATATATATAAAGTTAAAACAGATGGTACACACAAATATGTGTGTATGTAATAAAACTGCAGAATATCTAAAATAATTTGCCTTAAACAAAAAAATCCCAGGTCTGAAGTAAAATGAGATATGAGAAAATAATGTGCGTGGGCACAGAAAAATTTGCATTCATACACAGTTTTACTACAGCTGCAATTTTGCATCCCCAAAAATAACAAAATAAAAACCTCATCATAATTACCAGTAGATTAAAATAATGAAAGTAAAATAATTAAAAAGAATAAAAGGTCACTTCAAAGAAGAGATAGTAATACTTCAGTAAAATAGCAGATTCTGTCACTAAAATTATGTTTTTAATGAACAAATAAAATTAATAATATGAACGTTTCAATAAAAGCATAAGATTTGGGAGATAAGAACATTCTGGGAATAATCATCATCATCATCATCATTTATTTATATTGCGCCACTAATTCCGCAGCGCTGTACAGAGAACTCAGTCACTACCCCATTGGAGCTTACAGTTTAAATTCCCTAATATAGACACACACTCACACTGACACTGACAGACAGACAGAGAGGGAGAGACTAGGGTCAATTTTGATAGCAGCCAATTAACCTACCAGTATGTTTTTGGAGTGTGGGAGGAAACTGGAGCACCCAGAGGAAACCCATGCAAACACAGGGAGAACATACATACTCCACACAGATAAGGCCATGGTTGGGAATCGAACTCATGACCTCAGTGCTTTGAGGCAGAAGTGCTAACCACTAGGCCATTGTGCTGCCCTATTCTGGTTGATACTATTTACTGCATACTGGGAACACCCGACAAGACCTGCCGTTTTGGAGATTCTCTGACCCAATCAAAGTCACTCAGATCCTCACGCTTCCCCATTTTCCCTGCTTCCAACGCATCAACTTCAAGAACTGACAGTTTACTTGCTGCTTAATATATCCCACCCCTTGACAGCTGCCATTGTAACGAGATAATCAATGTTATTCACTTCACTTTCAGTGGTTTTAATGTTGTGGCAGATCGGTGTCAGTGTGTCTAGCTCTTTATTCAGTAAGGAACCTCCCATTCCTCCCAAATACTTTCATTAGAAGATGCACCACTTGGCACACAAGTATTGCCATTTGCCCTGCAAATCCCTGCTCTTCAATGTGTAATCAGAAATTGAAGAGCATGGTAAATGTGTAAACAGACAATTAGCGCTGAAATAGGCACATGATGTCACAGAGCGGAATATGCATGAGGTTTTTCTCTCCCCAAAACATAGATTCCTTTTCTCACAGTAACCTAGAAGCAGCTCCTTTTTTGCCAGTTTGTTTATGGATAACAACACAACAAATGTTTTCTTCAGGAGAGAAACATAGTGGGGCAGATTCAATTAGCCGCTATGTTCCTCAGAAAATGCACTTTTACCGTTACAACACTAAAAATATCCTCTCATTATTCCTCACATGTCTATGGGGCGCGAGGAAAAGTAAGTGGAAAAATAAGTGTCTCCGGAATGGTCGTTAGACAATTCGCGGCAAATTGAATTCCCCTCAGTGTATCAAGGACATCGAGTAAATACTAAGGCTTTGAATCGAGTGTTTGGGTAAGCAGTTTTGTTTTGTTTTGCACTTTCCTGTACTGAGTTATTGCTACAAACTCCGATTTAAACACAGTCTGCTTAATCCTACAAAGAGATTGGCACTGGTCTTTATTCTGCATGCCTCTGCAAGGGAACTGAAGTTGGAATGTTGTAGGTATTGGTGTTAAGGTTTGGACTAATCCGGGGAATCCATACTTCATCATCATCATCATCATTTATTTATATAGTGCCAACATATTCTGTAGCGCTTTACAATTGAGGACAAACACAGTAAACTAATAAACAAACTGGGTAAAACAGACAAACAGGTGAGAGGGCCCTGCTCGCAAGCTTAAAATCTATGGGACAATGGGAGTTTAATACATGAGGTTAAGTCTACATTTTGCATTTCAGCCCATCCAGACTGCAAAGGTAAAAGTGACTCATAAGCTAAATGATCCTGTCACACAACAATGTTGGTCAGGGGGTAGTTGTCTTGTGTGAAATTGTGTACTTCATATAGTACTTCACAGTAACATCAACCTAACCCATTTCATCTGAGAGATATTTGTCTTCCTTCATATGTAGCACATACTGTATGCTCAGTCTGAACTAGCCAGGATTCTGTTTATTAATGGATATAAAAGGATTGTGTTACATAAAAAGGATCAGGACATAAGCAAAAAAAAAAGTAGATCCTTTGGGTACGCTGGTCTAGCACTGAATAAAACTATTTTTTTATTTATTTAGATGAAGTCTGCACCTGCAGCAATGAGAATTCACTGCTTTCTCAATAGCTTGTTAACTTCATTCAAGGCTCATTCAGTCAAGTGATTTTTCTTTCCGTATTACGTTTCCAATGTGACAGGAGAAAATTACTCTGAAAATATTGCAGGCACTGGAATCATTGATCATTAAGATTGGTGTCTGCATGCACCTGCTGATCTCATATACAATGATAATGTAAACCATGGACCATCCCGGTGATGAGGGGGGTCCGGAAATGTATCAGCTACAGAGGATTCTGGTCTTCTGAGTATGGACAGGCAGGTATAAGTGCAGTGAAGACCTGCTAATGCGTTGGTCCCTGAGCCTTTTCAGAAGAGTGGGGACCTCCAAAGAGATTAGATGCATATCACCCAATACATTTTGTTATGGGGCCCGGTTAATTTTCTGCCAAGAGGCGAACAAAACAAATGTCCTATGATAATAGCTCTGAGGCTACTCCCAATTCCCCTAGGTATTGAGTTTTTGGTAAATGTGTAAAATGTTTTAAAATAGTATTTCAATATGTGGCACTACAAGTTCCTGCACACCCTAGCAGCCATTACATGATTGGGTCGAACTACAAGTGTTAGCATACCAATAACTGTCAGGGCACACTGACACTTGTAGAACTTCTTTCTTCTTTCTTCCTTTTTTCTCTGTTATACCATTGGTTAAAAAAAACCAAAAACCCTAATCGACACCAAGAGACTTGATCCACTGGGATCCAGATTACGAGGCCTGGGGGCTGTCCTCAAGTAACTTTGGTCTGATCGGCTAAAGTGTGGAAAGGCTTCTCTGATTGGTTGCGTGAAAATGCGGGGTGTGAATGACCGGCATAGATTCCCCGCATTGAATCTATAGGTGTATATATACATACAAGTTAACCCGTGCATGATACTCATGCATTCTAGTCAAATCAAGCTACTTAAGGTCTTAAAAAGGTTCTTGTCATGCATTTGGACCTAGCCCAGGCCTCCTCAGGGGAAGAGCGTTACTTCCCGTCGCAAGCGGCCTTTTTAATGTGTGTTCATGAGGTAAAATTACCTCACGAAAATGAGTTTGACCACTCAACTCATAAATTTAGCCTTTACTACCCCTCCCACGGGGGAAGGGGGGATGATGGAAGTTAACTGACTTGACTATTCTAATTGTTTTGTCAAATAATGTCAGTATACCAAAATTCAGGACAATTGGATGAGCCCTTTCTGAGAAAATAGTTTTTTCCACACACACACACACACACACACACACACACACACACACACACACACACTAACGCACGCCTCTACACATGTGTGTTCATGAGGTAAAATTACCTCACGAAAATGAGTTTGAGCCCTACCAAATTTCAGCCCTTTTTGAATTTTTTTCCCCACACACACTAAGAATTTAGTAGGTTAGTGTATAACTCTGCCCAGCAGGTGGCGCTGCAACTTGGTTTTTTTTTTTCACACACACACAGACAGACGCCACTAAGCATTTATATATTAGATATATATATATATATTTATATATATATATATATATATATATATATATATATATATATATGTATATATACCCAAGTATCTGGTATGCGGTGCTTATGTTCTTGGATATTATTCTGACTTGCAAGTATCTTAAGGTACAGGCATCTCAAAAATAACTCGGTAAGAGTACAATATCGAGGCCCATGTTTTACTTGTAGTTTGAGTTGCAATATTTCGCTCAGCTCTAAATAAGAACCAATGTGTTCAACATGCCTAGAGGAAAAGACCTGAGTGGCTTGAGAGAGGTAAGTATATTTGCATGCATCTCACAATGCATCCAGCTCTACAACACTAACATATACCCCATATTTATTGCTTGAGCAACACGTATAGTGTAGTGAAAGCGTAGAGCTGTGTCATGTGACAGCGGTAGTAGTTCATTCAGAAGCTGCATTACCCTAATTCTACACATTATAAAAATGTAATGAAGTGTCATATGCACAACAGAGAATAGTGTCTAGATAGTGTCATTAATAAATACGAAAGCTACATTTACAGTGTAATATATAATTAAATATAAACAGAAATACAAAATACAAATTAATTTCAATTCAATTAAGTGAAGTTAAATTAAATGAAAACATCTGTTATTTTCCCTTGTAATTATTCTTTCCTGTTGCAGTCCATTTGAAAATATTAATTAAGTAATGTGAATAGACAGCTGAGACTTAATATAATGTAGCAGCCACACTAATGAATTAAGTACTATCTGCTGGAGAGGTCAAGTCAAGAGATACGTCTCCTGAAAGGAGCATATGCGTCTGTGTCCAGGTCTACCTTAGTCGTATTTACATCATTACAACACAACCTTATTGTACTCAACCAGCACTTACTACTATTTATTCCTCCAATCGCCTTCCTAATCACTGCGCTTATTCATTATCTGACCTTTTGTCCCCGCTGCCCTGGGCCCCGCTCTTTTCCCACCATCTACTGGCTGTCAGCCACCTGCCACAATGCTTATCTCCTTCCCTACCCTTAAGTTCCTCTCCTTTACCTGTGCACTCTGAATTGCCAGATCTGTTAGTAATAAATTTGCTCCCACCCATAAATGTTTCCTTTCTCGCTCCTTCAACCTATTTGCCCACACTGAAAGCTGGAACCCCCATTCCGAAACTGTCCGCACTGCTGCTTCTCTCTGCTTTAGCAGTCTATCCTATACACACACTCCATGCTTTGGCAGTCGACAAGGTGGTGTAGGCATCCATTTATCTCTAAACTGCACCTAGAGCATTGTTTCCTATTTTCCTTCCTTCCTATTCTTTTCCTTTAAGACTCACACCGTATGCCTTATCTTCCCTTTCCATCTCTATGTTGAGTCATATACCATTCCCTGATCCTACCTCTCATATCCCCATCAATGTTGCCACCTGGCTTCCCCATTTTCTTTCCTCCAACCTACACAACATCACCATTGGATACATTACCATCCTTGTTGATATCCCCAGTGGTAATTCAACCTACAAACTTCTCTCCATCACCTCTGCTCATGGTCTCACCCAGTGGACTTTTTCTTCCACACTTACACTTCATTCTCTTATATTCTCTCACTTATGTTCAACTTTATAATTCATCATTCCCACTTTCTAACCACAACTTCCTCTTCTTCCAACTCTCCCGACCTCCCTCCCCCTCTCCCGCACACAAAACTCTGCGGACACTATGCAACCTGTATAATCTTAACCCCTTCCGCGTTTCTGCTCCCTTGAACCAATCCTCTCTCCCATTTACTCTTTGTCTTTCCAAACACAGCAGTCTCCTTTTAAAACTCCACCATCTCTGCAGCCCTAGATGAATCTGCCCCTACCACCAAACATCACTTCCATCATTCCTAGCCCCAACATTGGCACTTCAAGCTTACTTACTACCGTCAGAGATGCTCCCTTTTCTCCATTTTAAATTCATCTTGTTATTCAATTATGCTGCCCTCTCTCTTGCCAAACAGTCCTACTTCAAAACCCTTATCTCTTCCCAGTCCAAAAAAACCACCGTTGCCTCTTTATCACTATCAAGTCCCGCCCACAACTCTGTCACACCTCCTCCTCTCTCTTCTCTAACACTAGCTGTCAACTAGCTCACCTTTTCAACCTATCTCTCTCTTTCCCTTCTGCCTTCAAGCATGCACTCATCACTCCCAATTTTAAGAATCCATCTCTCGACTCTGCCTCTCTCAACAGCTTCCACCCAATATCCCTATTCCTGTTCCTTTCCAAATTTCTTGAACGGCTGGCCTACAACCGTTTAACACACATTTTCACAATTCACTCCCTCCTTAATCCCTTACAATACTTCCGCCCTCTCCACTCCACTCCACCAAGACTGCCCTAACCAAGGTGATTAATGGCCTACTCTTTGCTAAGTCGAAGGTCCACTTCTCCCTGCTCTTGTTCCTTGACCTCTCTTCTGCTTTTGACACTGTCGACTATCCTCTTTTCCTTGACACGCTTCATTCCCTTGATCTTTGTGGCATTGTCCTTTCCTGGTTTACCTCCTAACTCATTGATCCTCTGGTGTCTCTTCCTCTGCTCCCCTTCTGTCCCTCTGCCTATTGGGGTTCCCCAAGACTCTGTAATTAGCCCATTACTTTTCTCTCGTCATCCGCTCCTTTGACCTCCAATATAACCTCTATGAGGTGATGACACTCTAATCTACCTTCCCTCCCATGATCTCTCTCCCTCCCACTCTCCTCTTCCACGTGTCCCTCCCTCCTCTCCCGTGTGTCCGACTGCTTCTCTGCCATCTCCACCAGCATGGCTGGACACTACCTCCAACATATCCAAAACTGAGCTTATCATCTTCCCACAGCCTAGTGTCACATCCTCTCCTTTGATATCCCTTAAGGTTGATGGTTTCGCCCTCCCCCCTGTTCCCCACATACACTGCCTGGCATTTGTCATTGACTCCAGTCTCAATTTCACCCCCCACATCCAGTTCCTTGCCCAATCGTGTCACACTCACCTTTGCAACATTGACATAATTCACCCTTTCCTTTATTGCATTCGTCTCCTTTCTGGCTTACCTGAAATTTGTGCTGAATGAGCCACCATGACTAATCTTCCTCTCCCAATGTTGCTCTTCTGCTATGCTTTTCTGCAAAACCCTTCATATGCTCCACCTTCCTTCCAGAATACAATTCTAGTTGCTTACACTCACTTATAAAGTCCTCTTTAATGCCACCCCCCTCCTATATCTCTGATCTTATTAAGAAATACTCCTCTACTCGCCCACTATGTTCTGTTAATGACCTTTGCCTCTCATCATCATTTAGTACCACCTCACTCCCACATTCAGGACTTTGCCCGTGCTGCTCCCCATATTTGGAACTTCCTGCCCTGCCTACTAAGACTTGCCTCTAACCTTGAATCTTTCAAACTCTCCCCCAAAACTCATCTTTTCACACTTGCCTACCCGTTTTTGTTGTTTTTTACTGTGCGGCACTGGGATTCCGTAACGCTATATATATAAATAAAGATAATGAAGATGGTTTTTGGTGCACATACACAGCATGGAAATTCTGCACTAATATAACAAATATAAATCCAACTCAGGTCCTGTGTGTTTTGTAGTTATTCCCCTTGCTTCCAGAGTCAGACAGTATGTTTCTTTAATGTGATTTCAAAATCAGCAAAATCAAACATACTTGACAACTCTCCCGCACTGTCCGGGAGACTCCCGAATTCCTGGTAGGTCTTCCGGACTTACGGGAGTGCAGGGCATCCTCCTGCAGGATTATAGCTGCCGGGATGCTAATCTCAGGGAATTGTGTCATTTTGGCTCCAAAAATTATGCCATTCGCCAATTCCCGCCCTCTCCGTCCACACACCTCACCTCCCCTCCGGGAGTTTCCGGAGGGGAACATCAAAAAGTCGGCAAGTATGCTGTTATATAACATTTTTATACCTTTCCTTTTTTTCTTATGCAAAGAAGTTTATTGAAGATCATGGTGCAAAGAGCAATGATGTGCTGTAAGCTAAAGCAACCAGTCAGAGATCAGCTTTTAGCAATCTATCATAGACATATGAAAGCTGATGTTTCATTGGTACATCATGTGTTCTACCTGCAATGTTTTATTAAATAAAGCTGAAAATGTCCTTTCCGCATGTACTTCCAAGTAACGTCACTAAGCACAGGAGCTGATGTGCCCTTGGAAGGGCAGGTAGTTTATCTCCTTCAATAATATTGTGCATCTGATAATTGTCACCATGTAAATATTTACTTGAAGGATTATGGGGCCATGCAGGCTGGCCTGGCAGACTGAGTAATCCAAACAACATTTTCTGTACGTCCTATGACAGGTTCTTTTTCCGCTCTGTGATTACAGCAGACGGACAATAACAATTGGCAGCATAATTCACTAACTGGACGCACAGCTAAAGGAACAATATAGCAGGGGAGAAACCCCTTTTTGTGAAAGGAATATTGATAAGTAGCAAAAATGATATTACCATTGTTAAATTATTGCACAAAATTACATACAGATGATTTTTGGAGGAAATATTCTGTTCACATTTCACTCAATATATAAACACATAGAAATAAATATAACTACAGTAGACTGATTTCGCTTGGTGAAATGTGAATTGTGGAAAATACCATAAAAAGTTCGCTCAACCTAACGGAAAAAAAGGAATTAGAAAAGGAGAGTGAAAAGTAGAAAGGAAAAGAGTGAAAAGTAGGGAGAAATGTGTGAAAAGGAGAGATAAATTGAGTTTGAAAAAGAGATAGAAAAAGTGTGAAAAGGAGATAGAAAAATGTGAGAAGGAAAGAAAAAGAGTAAGAATTTGGGAAAGAAAAAGACAGTCAAAAGGAGAGAGATAAAATAATGAAACTAGGGAGTATGAAAGAGATTGAGAAAATTAGTGAAAAGAGAAAAAAGTGAGAAACAAGAGTGGCAGCAAGAAAGAGAAGGAGGGATAGATGAAAAGATAAAGACAGGGAAAGAGAACCTCAAACAAAAATATAAAAACGTGTTTTTTTTAAAAAACTTTTATCACAAATTTTAAAATGACCAGTTTGTGAAGTCAGTTTGGCGACCCTAGTGTTTCTTATGTGTCTAGTTATACGTGTGAAAAATGCATATGGATTAAAGATATTCCTCCTGTTTGTTCTCTTGACACTAGCACTGACTCTGGTGTTGCAGAGGTGAAGTGACAGTTCCCCCTCTCATTAGCCTTCAGAGCCAAATTTAAGACCTGTTGGTTTATACGACCTGAGCAGATTCTGTAAGCCTGGGATCCCTGTTTATTTGTTTATGGGTTGTCCATGATAACTACAGCTGCACACCACATTTTAATTCATTCCCGACACACAAGACTGAGATCAGCAACTCCTTGAATGGCATAAGTAGTTGACATAAATCCCCATGATTTTCCATCACAAGGATGTAAATTGTCCATCCAGAAGCTTAGAAATACATAGTTGTTGATGGGTTTTTGTTTCTGTTGCTCATAAAGCAGCACAATAAAACATATTGAAATGTTATCCCATCTATTGGGCACCTCAATTTTCAATGTGTAATTTCACCTTCTTTGTATGATAAAATTTCAAATGAACTGATCCATTATCATCATCACCACCTCATTTTCAACATATGTTTTTTCATCTTCAATCAAAAGTAAGCACTAATGCTCCTACTGCTTACTGCTCTGTGTCCCCCTTTAAAGACATCATTATTATGTTCAGAATATGAACCTTGTATTTGCTCTTTAGAATTAGGGATTTATGTACTTTTGAATGCCAAAGCTGTTAACTTAATGTGATAAATAACAAATGTGGCTTATCCAAACTAGTAACACTAGTAAATAAATATCTTCTATTTGGACAAATGCTACTGTTGTTGGTGCATATGAGTTTGTGTCAACATCAACAGGGATACTGCATTAGGCAATACAACATTCTCTTTTTCATGTACTTTTGTAGCAAAGGGAGGAGGGGGTTTCTCTTGAATCTTATAATGGTACTGATGCTTCTTTCACAGACCTTAAATGTCTCATTAGAATTACAGCCCATTCTTTTCTCTTTCCATGGACTTTTCTTAACAGCCATTTTTTGGATCTGTGCTTTTACTCTTTTTCTTTTTCAACATAGTTTTATTATTATTAACAGAGGCACCTGGTAGTATCTGCAGTGCACTGTAAACCCGGTCTAGTGATGACCAACTAGGGTCCCTCTCTGCACTGTTGGGGAGCCCTGAGGACTGGGTTTGGGAAACCCTGCAATAGTCATTAGGTAATTACCAGTAGTACAGCAATTCTATTTGTGGCACATGAAATCAAGCTCCAATTGTATGAATTGTAGCTGCTGTAGCTGCTGTACTACAACTGTGCTGCAGCTGTTCATATGCTGTCCTAAACCGACTGTACTAAATTGCAGTATACTTTGTACACTGTCTGAGACAGTGATTCTGACCAAAAATCTGTATGTGTGAAGAACTACAGACACCTCTTTATAAGTTTGTGAAAGACAATTAATACATGTAACAGGACAGAGCAATTATCACAGTGTTTAATGTATATGTTAATCACTACTTGTTGGTAGGCAAGCAAAAATAATAATTCGTAATACATTCAGTCAATATCAAACTGTATGAATTTCAGCTGCAGTGCTACGGCTGTACCTATGCTGTCTTGAAGTGTCAGAGATAAATTACAGAATTGCTGGTCAAGATGGAGCTGAAAATGCACATGGTAAAAAGACTGAAAACTTTTAAATGTTTGATTATTTTTTTGTACTCTCTGCCCTCTGGTAGTAATTATCAGTGGTGTACAGGCACGGGCTGGCAGGTTTCGGCCCGGGGGGCGCACAGGCGTCCACATCACGTGACACATGATGCGGCCGCGTCATAATGACGCATCACGTGATTATTACCGTCAATTACATGTCAATATTACCGGCGGCCGCTGGTAATATTGAGAAATTATTTCATCCACGGGGATGGGGGGAGGCGGCCGGCCCGAACAGCCGTTAGACTGAGCGGCCCCCCTGCCCCCTGGTCCAGCCCGCCCCTGGTGGTGTAACAACTGGGGTCCACTCAGCGACTTCAGAGCCTTTTAGCTTAGTAGACCATCAAAGCCCCTTAGTTGCTGGTCTCCTAGTGCTGCACTGGACCCTGTTTCCTGCTGCCATCTTCTCTGAGTGCTGCAACTGATCACTCAAAGGAGAATAGCACAGTGTATGCAGGCAGCAGGGATCTTAATGACCTCCCTGTTGTTTGACTGCCAACACTACAAAACAATTGAAGCTCCAACATTAAATTCTGCTCACAGTGCAAGGGATTTCTGATGTTCAGCACATAGCAGAACAAAGCAGAACAGCAAACACTAAGGATATGTGGCCAGCCCAGTAAGATGAAGGGAGGTAAGGAATTAATGAAGGAGATGATATGGAGGATTGATGGAAGAAATAATGGTATTGGTGGATTGATGGTGGGCAGGATATGGATTATTGTTGTTATGGGGGGATTGTTAATGATGCAGGGGAAATTGAGGATGTGAAAATGATGACTGGGCACTAAATCCCCCCACCCTTGGTAGAGCAAAACATACTGCCTCTGTCAGAGCACAGTGGCTAGTGTCCTTCCCTAATAACTTGGGGGCCCCTTTAAAATGTTGCCATCCAACCCACAAACTTTATATGAGTACGTAAACAACACTGACAAACACATGTATTTAGAAAAAATGTGCATGCAAAAGATAAGTATTAGTTATAATGGGTAAACATTTGCATATGATAACTAGAATTTCGGCACTTGCAGATCAGAAAAATGTGCATTTTGTTTTGAATATGCACATTAATCCACTGACAGGTACTGCTCATGTATTTATATACCTGGAATTTACACATTTACTACACACTGTGAAAAGACTCCTTGTTATAGTAATAAAAATATATTTTAAAATAAGTATTTTTCTAGTTTATTTCCATTCTACATATAGATCAGGCCAGTTGTCACTATATGAGTAATTTTCTTCCATGGTGCTATTCACAGTGAGCCCAAGCAAGTGTTTTCTCC
Source organism: Mixophyes fleayi (assembly GCF_038048845.1). Lineage (NCBI taxonomy): Eukaryota > Metazoa > Chordata > Amphibia > Anura > Limnodynastidae > Mixophyes > Mixophyes fleayi. Next base: position 310,762,902 of record NC_134405.1, on the reverse strand, counting down.
AACACCTCATGCTGCTACTGCTAATTATTTGACAAACTATGGTGATTTCTTATCTGTAGAAAGATATTCTCTGAGGCAAGCGAAAATGCACAAATATAAAAATATATTCTACCAGATAATATGAAAGTTTGCAGACATAGAAAAAAAGCTGACAATTTAGGGGCTACATTTAGGGGCACCCCAAATTTCAGCACCTAAAAAAAGCTGCAATTGCATGTATATGCAAATTTACAACTATAGCAAGATGTGCGCACCAGGAGCACATACAGCTGGTTTATATCAGGGATACGTCACATAACCAATTGTTTGGTTGTAAAATATGCTTTCGTTATGAATTTTCGTCATTGAAATTTAAAAAAAATCTTCTCTATTACAGCTTGTAACAGCTCTCCTTCCCATGTATAGAAAAATAATAGTTAAAACATGCACATAAAAACAGTATATGCATAAGCACTTATCAGTGTCAGCAGTGCATTCACAATCAGCTAATCAGAAGCGGTTCACCCTAGTTGCCTACTCTCCTGGAATGTCTGGGAGACTCCCGAATTTCTAGGAGTCCTAACAGTCTCCCGGGAGAGCAGGCAACTATTCCGGATCCCGGCCAGCTCTGTGAATTAAACAGAGGGGGTGGGACTTATTGACGCAGTGCACGTGTCATCATGGCCCCACCCCCTATTTTTATTGGTCTAAAATAGTGATGACCATTTTATTGGGGGTGGTGGTGGGGGGGGGGGCTAATGACGAGATTCTTCGAGCCCCACCTGCCCCCCGGACCTCCCGGGAAACAACTTGCCTATATTGGCAAGTATGCTGTTCACTAGTGCTAGCAACCCTCATCGCCATTGTGTATTAGAACCAGCTCCTTGACCACCTGTAAATGATACTGCTTTCTTAGGCATATATGCGTCTCTGTTTCAGTAATTGTGAACACAGCAGAGCTATACTCAGCCAACGTTACAAAGTTCTGTCCCTCCCAGACCCACCTCTCCAGGCACAAGCAGATGTAATTGCCTGAATCATGCCAATCTGCATAGGCGCATACATATTGGTGCGCTGTTTTGCTGGGCATACGCACAGTAATCAATAAATCATTTTTAAAGTGTAACTGTCCTTTAACAGGGGACTAAATATGAGAGTTATGAGGAGGGCCCCCTTTGTTTCTAGTCTCTCAGAAATCTTTCAACCACCCATTCATGTCAATCATAAAGATACAGAATTTTTGTATAAAGGCACACAGCCATCCATCTATGATACCTTGGTCTGTGGCCTTGCAAATAGACCAATGGTGTAACTAAAATTCCCTAGGCCTAGTGCAAAATTAATTCTGGTGGTCTTTTGGGCAAAAGTAAGCACCAGCGAGGTCTGCAGATATTGAAAATACTTGTGAAGGCCATGTTGGAATAAAACAGCCCTGACCCTGTGTAGTATATTAGGATTGATGTCGCTGGTTCCCGGGTTCAGGTGCTACCTCTATTGTTGCACCACTGAGACAGACATTCTGTATTATAAACTCCTCCTCCAAGATCATGTTGCAAGATAGGATACTCAAACTTCCCTACATATATAATTGTTTAGGTTAGACTCCCTGGGTGCAACCCCCTCTCCCCCTACCCTACCCAAACGCTGACCCAACTGTTCCCCCACTCAATCAATGTTTTAGGTGCTCCTTACACCCTTACAAATGCCTAGCGCTGGTCCTGGACGTGTTTCTACCATTACAGAGGAATCTATATAACCCGATAACTCTGTACATTTCTTGTAGCTAATTCCAATCTCTTATGAGATAGAGAAGGAAAATATGCTTTTTAGGTTAGGAAGGAAATGTACTGTTGATAGTATATGTGTTTCGTAAATGCCATGTTATTAATTGCTTACTGGTTAATAACAATGTAACTTCCTTAATTTGCTTCTGGTTTCTGCCAGGACCGGAGAACTGTTGATCATGCTGCTAATGTTATAACCTTGTCATGGCTACACATATAATTCCATTACAAAAGGACATTAATGGTTTTCAAATGTAAAACATCACGTTTTTATGGCTCCTGTTGTGAATAAAAAAGAGGCTACCATTGTGCCTAAGACATGGTTGCCTTCACCCATAGAAATGAGACATTTGCGTTCAATAAGCAGCTTAAAGGTAATTGATGTTTGGTTTTCCGATCATTTGCATGTATTTTAGTAATAGCTTTGTCCACACACTACCATCTCTCCACCATCATTCCACCCAGGGGCGGGCTGGCCCGGGGGGGCAGCCGCTCAGTCTTACCGCTATTAGGGCCGGGGGTAGGCCGGTCGGCCGCCCCCCGGATGCAATATAGCCTGTTTTCACCGGCGGCCGCATCTCATGACACGGGCTGCGGCTGCGTCAACGCACAGGCGGCCGCATCACATGACACGCCTGATTCCACCACATTAAAGTCTTAATTAACTACTTTCCTTGAATGGCCAGGAGACTCTCCGATTAGGGTGAGACATTCCGGGAGAACAGGCAGTTCTTACCTGTCTACTAGGTGGACGAGGATGTGATGTGCTAAAGCAGATCGCGTACCCCCACCTCACTGAACACTGAGCAGTGAGGAGCATGATGACTCAATTAATGCCATCATTCAACCTTGCCCTACCCACTTTAATTGACAAGGGCGTTCCTTGCTAAATGTGGGTTAAGCACACTCATGTGTCTTTTATTGCTTTCACATGCAAAAACAAGGTAAATGTTAGTGAAGAGAGTACATTTATGTGGGTGTTCCTGGTTTAACGGTGAGCCACAGCCACCTTCCTTGCCTCAAAAGGACTTTTAAACATCCTCAGAGGTGGCAGAGATCAGATGTCTGTGATGCCTCTTGCGCATTTCAGACAATTATTATTATTTTTGTTGGTTTGTAAGGCACTGCAGTGCTCCACAGCTCTGAACAGTAGGAAAAACAAAGCGCACATAAAATAAATGCAGATGTTAAATCGATAGGTAAGGAGGAATGTTTGTGAGAGCTTACAATCTAGTGGGAAAAGGGCTGGACAGCACAGTGGCTCAGTGGTTAGCACTTCTGCCTCACAGCATTGGGGTCATGAGTTCAATTTCCTACCATGGCCTTATCTGTGTGGAGTTTGTATGTTCTCTCCGTGTTTGCGTGGGTTTCCTCCGGGTGCTCTGGTCTCCTCCCACACTCCAAAAACATACTGATAGGTTAATTGACTGCTATAAAAAAAAAATGTAAATTAGTCTCTCACTCTCTGTGTGTATATTAGGGAATTTAGACTGTAAGCTCCAATGGGGCAGGGACTGATGTGAATGAGGTCTCTGTACAGCACTGCGGAATCAGTGGCTCTATATAAATAAATGGTGATGATGATGAGCTAAGATAAGAGCAGCAAGAGTGACTCCTAGTGGAGACTGGAACAACAGCAAGACCAGCTTTGCGAATTGTGTCATTTTGGACCCGCCCCCGGTGATGTAATGTCTGTTTTAGGTCTTTTTACAGTGGTAAAAAGACCCCAAACAAGCATTGCATCACTAGGGACGGGGCCAAAATTACACGAATCGTGAAGCCCCGCCCCCTCCGCCCGTACATGCCAGCTTTAATTTAGTCAAGTTGGCAGTTGCGGGAGATTCGCCAGCTCTCTCAGGATTTCAGGGGAGCTACCCAAAATTCGGGAGTCTCCCGGACATTCCGGGAGAGTTGGCATGTATGTAATAAAGACAGCTCCAATGACCCCTCACTTTCATGACTTGTTTAAGGCATGAACATGAATAAAGGAAAAGTAGAAATTTATTATGAGAGTCATCCAAAAATGCTAATATTTAGCATTTTTCATGAGTACTTTCCATTTACCCACCATGCACAGTCCACTATCAGCTCACATTCCAGCAGTGTTTGTGCAGATGTTTGCACAGGGGCACTTCTAAAACCAGGTAGTAGGCCAGGAAGTAGACATGCTAAGTAATATGTAAAGTGTCACCCACATGCAGAATACTGTATAACAATACATTTATAGAAAGATTAAGTGAACATCAATCTTGTATTCAAGATCTGTTTTTTTTTAATGTTGTGAGGCAACATGTAAATGTAAATAATTTTTTTTTGTTGTGGTGGGTGAGGGGGTGTAGTCAGCTATAGAGAAAATCAGTCCCACCTCATACACCCACCACCCCCACGAAGGGGAATGATCTTCTGTTGTGTTTCTTTCAGCGTCTGTGTTCTCTTCTCACCTGCACACCACAACAAGAACTATAATTTCTCCTCATCAGTCCCATTGTCCTCTGGCTCAGTGAGCTATGTTTGTAAGTGCAATTATACGAGGAAGCAGTAAAGTTGCAGCTTAAACAGACACTGGTTGTGTTATCCCCCACTGTGAGTCTTTTTCCACTTAGCCGCCACTCGCAGTGCTCGGGGCACAACAGTAAACACAGTACCGATATTATTTGATCACATATAATTCTTTCCCTTCCAATTCCCTGGAGCTCAAACTCCATAACTGCAAGAATTCAGACAATATCTCAGGAAGGTTTCATTTTGAGTTTTACACACGTCAATGTTGCTTTTCAAGCATTTCTTGCCCTTTTCAACATTTTTCATTTTCTAATGTATTATGCAGTAAACAGTTACAGCACAGCTAAAATTTTGTTTATCCACCTTCCCCCCCCCCCCCCCCAGGCTAGGCAGTGATAAGTGGGAGCTCTTCAAATTCTAACGCTGCGTGCTGCCGTTCCTTGAAATCCTTCTTGACTGGTGCATTTGTGGTATATGTAGATGATCCTAATGACCATACTCGGGCATGCTACACTCAGGCTTGTTACTGTGTTGGAGAATTATTTCTACTCTCAAGCGTAACCTAATTTGGAATTCACCTAGCACAAATGTTATAGCTGGGGCAACAAGACGGGGAGGCTTTTAGCTACGATGTCCAAACCGAGATGGCGAACCTGCCAGGTTGTTGCGATCAACGACTCTATATTTTACACATTCCATAAACACTTGAGAGATATTTTCCGCCAGTTTCAGCATAATTATGGTGACCTGTATAAGGATCTCCCTCTTGATGCCTCTATGCATTTATGACTTTTGTGTGAGGTCAACTTATCTAAGTTGGCACTTGCTTAGAAGGAACTATTGGGTAAACCTATTACCATTGATGAAATTAATGTCACTATATCTAGGTTAAAATATCACAAGGTTTTGGGGCCTGACAGTCTGTCAGCAGGATACTAGATAGCACCCACTCTAATGGAGCTCTTCAAAACTATCCATACTGATAGACTATCGCACTCCTTGTTTAACGACACCTATGCTACAGTTATTCCTAAGCAGGGCAGGGTTAACTAGTGTCTTATCATCACCCATCCCCATTACTAAACTTTGACTTCGAGCTTCTGCAAAATACTAGCAACAAGACTGCAAGATATCTTACCAGACCTTCTCACTGTACATCAGTCGGGCTTTGTGAGGGGATGCCATTTAGTAAAAGGGATCCGCAGGGCTATAGCAGTAGTAGTTTAGACATCCCAAAATACGTTCACTCCTTGTATGCTGAGTTTGACACCAACAAGACATTTGACCCGTTATTGTGACCTCATCTCTTTGCAATTTTGCATAATTGAGATTTTGATTCAAAATGTATTCAGTTGAACGAATATTTTTGTATACATAGGATTCTTTTGTACCAATCCCTCAACAGCTATTCTACTTAATGGCACTAAAAGTGATAGGATAACAATGGAAGGAGGAATTCACCATTTCTCCATTGCTCTTCAATCTTGTGCTAGACCAGCTTCTACGCATTTTGCAGAATTGTCCTGAATTCCAGGGCATAACTATAGGAACTAAGCAAATACAAGTTTGGGCATTTGCTGATGATGTACAGCTTTTTATTACTACCCTGATGTACATGTCTGCAATCATGGGGAGAATTGAGGAATTTGGCCTTGTTTCAGGATTTAAGGTAAACATGGAAAAATCCACCGCTTTGCACCTAAAGGTGATTGTGAGGTGTCGCTCCTAGGCCGCCCAACAGATCACATATTTGGGGATACAGGGATACATATCCCTATACTTTCATCGTGTCTGTATCATTAACTCCTCTAGAGCAATTAAGGATTTGGAAGAGGAACTGGGGAGTTGGGGCTGTCCCCCACTATCTTATGTTGGTAGGTCTATTTTGATAAAAATGGTCTTGTTCCCCCATCTTTTCTAACTTATCTAATGTTTATCATTTCTATTGTTAAAAACTAGGGATGTGCACCGGCCACTTTTGGTGTCTCGTGTTTTGTGTTTTGGATTCGGATTTGTTTGAGGTTTTGGGTTCGGATTTGTTTCGCAAAACACCTGACGAAAGGTTTTGGTTCGGATTTAAGGTTTTGGATTCGGATTTATTTTGAAAAAAACATAAAAAGTGTTAAAATCAAGTTTTTTTGGTTTATTTTCACTCATACGCTATTATTAACCTCAATAACATTCAATAACAATCATTTCCACTAATTCCCAGTCTATTCTGAACACCTCACACCTCACAATATTGTTTTTAGTCCAAAACGTTTCACCGAGGTAGCTTTCTGGACTGCATAGTGCAGTGGTCCCGGTACACAATTTGGTACCGGGGCCACAATACCTCCGCCTTCAAATGGTCTGAATTCCACTGCACAGCTGTGTGCTCCTACATCCTCTGCAGCATATACAGGGTGTAGTTCGAGCGTGTCAATACCACTTGTTTTTGATGATGACAGGTCATTTTCATTAATTTATGATTTGGACCCAACACTGAATGTAGTTGATACGCATCTATCTGGACTGCGTAGTGGAGTGGCCCCGGTACCCAATTTGGTACCGGGGCCACAATACCTCCTCCAACTTTCAAGTGTAGTGTTTATAATTTATAAAAACTACAGTAGTTATAGCACCTCAATAACTCTTGTTTTAGACGACCATGGTACAGAGCATTCATCATTGAGATCCCATCAAGTATGTGAAAGACAGACGGCGTCGAAGTGTTATTTGTTGACTTTGTTAACCAAAAAATTGTCCCTGTTGCAAATATTCGTGCAATGAAGAGTGACGTGTCGTAAATGGCATATTGCCAACTTTACGTTTCTCCTCAGATGATTTTAAGTTTCTCTTTTTGCTACTTTTTGAGAACTTGGGCTTTTTGGATTTTACATGCCCTGTATTAGGAGATTGGGCATCGGGCTTGCCAGACGACGTTGATGGCATTTCATCGTCTATGTCATGACTAGTGGCAGCAGCTTCAGCATTAGGAGGAAGTGGGTCTTGATCTTTCCCTACTTTATCCTCCAAATTTTTGTTTTCCATTATATGTAGCACAAGAGAGCGTACCCCTAAGCCACACACACTCGGCAAAGCCTTTAAAAATTATATGCGGCACAGGAGCGTACCACTGGACTTATACTGCAGGATCAGTGAACTTTGTAATATTGCAGTACCACTGGACTTATACTGCTGAATCAGTAAACTTTGTAATATAGCAGTACCAATGGACTTATACTGCAGAATCAGTGAACTTTGTAATATAGCAGTACCAATGGACTTATACTGCAGAATCAGTGAACTTTGTAATATTGCAGTACCACTGGACTTATACTGCAGAATCAGTGAACTTTGTAATATAGCAGTACCAATGGACTTATACTGCAGGATTGTTTTTGGAATTTCTTTTTTTTATAATAATTTTTTTTATAACTTTTTTTTAAATTTTTTATAACTTGGGAATAATGGGGTAATAACAATGCCCTTAGAAGGACAGAGCACAGGACACAGAACCACTGGACTGAACAGGACACAGCACAGGACCCAGCAGCACCACTGAACTCAGAAGGACAGAGCACAGGACACAGCACCACTGGACTGAGCAGAACACAGCACAGCACAGCACAGAACTGAACTGAACTGAACAGCACAGCACAGCACAGCACAGCACAGAACTAAACAGCACAGCACAGAACTAAACAGCACAGCACGAGATATAGCAGGACAGAGGACCACCTAACACACCCTCCCTCTACCCTGATCAATGCCCGAGTGAAGATGGCGGCGGCTAGCGGGGAATTTATAGAATACGAGTATCGCGAGATCCGACAGCGGGATTATGACTCAGAGCCTCGGTTTCAGTTTTGCAATTGGCGGGAATACCCGGATCTGTCTCGGATCCGGCTCGGATCGGCAACGTTCGGGTGGGCTCGGATTTCAGATATCCAAGCCCGCTCATCTCTATTAAAAAAGGATGTGAATCATCTGGATTTCCTTTTTAGGAAATTTATTTGGAATGGGAAGAGACCGAGATCAGTATGAGAAAATTGCAACAGTGTAAAACTAATGGGGGCATAAACTTTCCCAATGTTTTTTCCTATAATCACGCTGCCATTCTTCGATATTTATGGGAATGGTTGCAATGTATATGACAATACAACCATTGACCTAATTTTTGCCTGCCATTGATCTGAAGGCATTTTTACATGTATAGGATCAGGTGCAGTACTATATTAGTGGCGTCCTTTAGACATTTTCAGATTCTGATTGTCAAAATCCATTAGACCCATTGTTTTTCTCCCCCCACCTAAACGTAGAGCTATTACCATTCTCTATGGTATTTTGCGACATGTAATGGACTATTCTGTCCTTCAGACTGGTATCCCATTGGATTACTTATTTTCCTTCCCTTTCTGCCACAGTATTGTTACATACCTTGGTAGACGCCTGTAAATAAATATATGCAAATATGTATTCTGAGATGTTTCTAAACATTTTCCACAAAACTTTGACTTTGAAAAAATTGACTCCTCAGATGCGCTTTCAGATGGGACTCCTGCCGTCCCATAATTGTCTTTGCTGCAATGTTGCTAATGCGGATTTATATCACTGTCTGTAGGGGTGCTCCTTGGTCAGATCCTTTTGGCTATTGGTGAACAAAATGAAGAGAAGGTGTTAGTAAATTTTGTTCCCTTCAATCCGGAGTGGGTGATATTGGGAATTTTTCCGGCATCCTAGAGAATAACTAGAGGGGGGAAACGTATACTGCTCGCAATTAGGGCTGCTGCCCACATTTATATGCGTCAGTTATGGCTACAACCTACTCCCTCCCCCAATATATAAAGTATAGTGTCACAACTGACGGCGCCTAATATCGTATACAAACTGTTCACAGTAATCACAGCTAATACATTAGTCTTGAATGATATCAGCTCTACAAGTCGTTTAATCCCAAATGTATAACTCTTTTTTTGTAATAATACATTTCATCCGGATCCAAACGGAAAAAATCCCCCTCAGGGAGATGTACTCACCAGAAGTAGGTAGTACATCAGCGTATATCACTCTCCTACGGATACTCCGTTAATGCCGTGAACTTCTCCACAAAATGTGATCAGGATGACGTCCTCTGTTGTGAATCCAATCATCGGACAAGGGCAGAAGGGAGGTGGAGTGGTCACGTCTCCCGTTCTTTAATCGATCCACGATCCTCTGTTTTAAAACCGCTGTTTTCTTTAGTGACCTCAGCAGATGTGATATATATATCTCTCCCGCAATCACTTGCCCTGTCCCTTGTTGTCCTCTATATTGTACACCTAAATCATTAGGAGTCTTTCCTTCTTCTTCTTCTTCTTCTTCTTTCTTTCTTCCTTCCTCTTTGTCCTCTTTTTTCTTCTCTCTCCTTCAGTAATATGATTTCCTCTCAGCAAACAGACAGGGTGTGGCTGTGCAAAAACAGTGATTGCGGGAGAGATATATATCACATCTGCTGAGATCACTAAAGAAAACAGCGGTTTTAAAACAGAGGATCGTGGATCGATTAAAGAACGGTAGACGTGACCACTCCACCTCCCTTCTGCCCTTGTCCGATGATTGGATTCACAACAGAGGACATCATCCTGATCACATTTTGTGGAGAAGTTCACGGCATTAACGGAGTATCCGTAGGAGAGTGATATACGCTGATGTACTACCTACTTCTGGTGAGTACATCTCCCTGAGGGGGATTTTTTCCGTTTGGATCCGGATGAAATGTATTATTACAAAAAAAGAGTTATACATTTGGGTTTAAACGACTTGTAGAGCTGATATCATTCAAGACTAATGTATTAGCTGTGATTACTGTGAACAGTTTGTATACGATATTAGGCGCCGTCAGTTGTGACACTATACTATATATATTGTATCTCTTTTTACTCCTTTGTGGATAGGAGTAGCCACATACGGGCTGCCATATATCCTTATCAGGGCTGTGGTTTCTATCTATTTTAATACTCCCTCCCCCATATCACTGCTCAAGGAGAAACTTGCCTTTATATTCCGTATGGACTGAGTGGAAACTCCGCTGGCTAAAGAGAAGCAAGTTGGGTGATTTTTTGACATGTGAGAAAGCAATATAAACACATTACCCTCTGCCACTAAGAATCAAATACGGGCTTGCTTGCAACATACCTCTTGGTACAAGTCACGTAATGTGGCTGATGATCCCCCCATTCTGTTATGCATGGAGGAGACGGAGTGACACCTTTATGTCTGTTTATTATGATTTCTATACTGGTCAATCCTAAAGCTCTCAATTCTAGGACTACTAAATAAAAATAAAAATAAACAAATGATTTCTATGCTGATGCACATTATTTGTTGAATATGATCTTTTTCATGTTATATACAAGTTTACTGTACTGTTTTCTAAAATTGTTTACTGTTCCTTGCCTTTGACTTCAATAAACAAATGTTATGAAAATAAAAAAAAATCTAATGGTGCTCTTGCAGCATTGTCCAAACCTCTGTTCAATAACGACCTGTTAGAAATGGTTTCAACCTCCTCTTTCATGGTTGTCAATGCCAGGACAAGAAGTGTTGCAGTGTTGACAGGGATTTCCTGAATTGATACAGTCTCTGGCATGGAACCCACATGGCTCCGCTAATTGGAGGAGGGGCAAAATTATAATTTGAGCAGGAGTCACCCTTTAAACTCCTTCTCTCCCAGCATGGGAGTATTGTTAAGCCACACATTTACAGTTTACAGCATGCATACTGCGTACTTGGATTTGTGGAAAGGCCACAGGGGCCTGGATAAAGAGAGACAAGCTGCCCCATACTTATGTAATGTATGTACCCATACATGTGTTTTGAGTAAGCAAATGTGTCTGTCAGAGACAAATGCCTCATTGGATAAAATTATAAATTACTGAGTTAAATATAATGCATTATTTAGGGAGTGTGAAACATCAGTTTTGCAGCGATGGATATTGGGGTGTATGCAGCCAAAGCAAAGGGGGGAAAGGGGCAGCATTTTTTATCTAAATCAGTTGATATGCCAACTCACTGTAAATTGGCAGGCCATTTGTACTGTTCTAATTTATTACAGTGCACATTAAAAGCATCTCGCACAGTGAAGTCAATTAGTGCACCTTCCTTAGCTTCCTGTAAGGCAAGGGACCTGCGATCCTTGCCATTTGGTATAATTCCTGGATACCCAACAATTTTACATCCTCTGGAAGTCTGGAGTGCCCAAATTCCTAAGCAAGTTCATATTGCACTGTGCAGGGGGTTTGTCCAGAAAACAGATGATGACAGGTACCACACCCATCTAATCAGCTATCGCGCTCACTACACAATTCCATCTTTCAGTAACTGTGAGTCTCCGCTGATGATATTAATAAAACAGCTTTGTGCTTATGCATCTAAGAAATAGTCTAATCCCACTTATTTTAAAGTATTTTGTTTGGAAATGTTTCCCATAATGGTATATACATATGTGAATCAGTGAAGGAAAAATAACCCTACCTGTAAGTATTGCTTTATTCACCTGATGATTTTCTTTCATGAAGACCTAACAAATGGACAGTAAGTTGTGAGATGCGTGTAAACTGTAAATAGAACCTCTGACAAATTGCCCTGGTCTATATTTATTCTTTATAATTAGTTTTCTGCAGCTGCATGTGAACCATCAATCCAGTACAATGATTAGCTTCTCCAAGTGTTATCTCTTCAAACCCAGTAAATCATCACTTTGCTAACATTTCCTCATACATTTTAAGATGTGTTCTGACTACTGATATCTTCTGAGCATGTGTGAAGTTCCCTTCTTTCTCTGTGTGATAAATAGACTTGATGGTTAAGCCACATGTGGCTCAGCTCCTGTATTTCACACTGCACCACTCACTTACTACTGTCTGACTACTGGTATCTTCTGAGCATGTGTGAAGTTCTCTTCTTTCTCTGTGTGATAAATAGACCTGATGGTTAAGCCACATGTGGGTCAGCTCCTGTATTTCACACTGCACCACTCACTTACTACTGTCTGACTACTGGTATCTTCTGAGCATGTGTGAAGTTCTCTTCTTTCTCTGTGTGATAAATAGACTTGATGGTTAAGCCACATGTGGGTCAGCTCCTGTATTTCACACTGCACCACTCACTTACTACTGTCTGACTACTGGTATCTTCTGAGCATGTGTGAAGTTCCCTTCTTTCTCTGTGTGATAAATAGACTTGATGGTTAAGCCACATGTGGCTCAGCTCCTGTATATCACACTGCACCACTCACTTACTACTGTCTGACTACTGGTATCTTCTGAGCATGTGTGAAGTTCCCTTCTTTCTCTGTGTGATAAATAGACCTGATGGTTAAGCCACATGTCGCTGTCTTTGCTGTTCATCAGGCAAGTTTACAAAAAATGTTAACTTTCTGTAAACTTGACTGATAAAGGGGTCTCTGTGCTCTGAAAGCTAGCAAATATAGAAAAATTCTTGGTTAGCCAGTAAAGGTATCACTCCTATAATACTTTTGATTTTTTTTGACACGTAAGTATTTAACATCACATAGATTACCCTAGGATTAATAGGGGTAATACACAAGGGAGGACGCACATACAAAGCATGATGCCAGATTTTAAAAAGGTCCATTTCTTATTGATCACAGTTGTTCTGAAATGGTCTTGCAAAATAGGCTCACCTGCAGAGGTAGGTAACCTGTGGCTCTCTGGCTGTTGTGGAACTACAAGTGCCAGAATGACCAGCCAGCCACCGTCTGGATCAAGTTACTAAAACTCCATGTAAGAGAAAGCTAGGTCATACTCGTGAAAGTGATTAATGTGTCATATATACTGACATACATCAGTTAGACCATCTTCTCTTTCTGCCTGTGGGCTGAGGAAGCAAGTGATACAGTGCTTTAATCTCTGAGAGCAGATAAGATTTTATAATCAGGAACAGACTTTGCTATGATTGTATAGTAAAAAATGCAAAATAAGTCAAAAAGTCTATTGTAGCATACATTTGCTGAGAATATTTATTTACTCATCCAAGCCAACAACTCTGGATGCGGGACACAGTATTTCATAGCTGCAGGCATTGAGCAAGTTAGAAATGATTTTCTGAGAGATAGCTATTTTGACATTTGAGGGAATTTAAGACGGCATGGCCTCCTCTATATTATTTCATGTTTTGGACATATTTCTATTTCATTTGAATTGTATAACGAACAGGGCTATTGATTACATTATTATCTGGACCTAGACCTCGCCCCCACTTAAAGTTCCGTAGAATCTGAATTCATAGTTTGCAGATGTTCAGAAAAATACCTGTGTGCTTTTAAAATTTGCCAACAAGCACTGTTGCAGATATACCATCAGTATGATATCCAGCTGCCATACATCACCTGTCAAAACCAAACAAATCTCAACGTACAATTTTATACACTCCAGTGGAGAGTATAAATCCATCTCTCATCTTTTCCTACCCCCAGGTGCTACCATGTTCTACTCCACTAAATCCTCTTTTCCACTACCTATTAAAAAAAAAACCACTGATTATCGTAGCAGGAAAAATCACCTTCCTCATGCAAAATGACTTCTCTTAAGCTAGCAAATCGAATTTACCTGCTTCTTTTTGTAACAATTGCATTATAGTAATTTATTGAATCATTCTAAGTGATCTATACAGCCTTTGAAGATGATCTCTATTTGATTATACAGCATAGGAGCCATTGCATGCAACCTCTGTAACCTGTCCTCATAGAAATCAATATTACAGAGACACTGTACATACCACCAGAGCACTTATCTTGTCAGACGCTTGGAATGTACATCATATATAGAATGTTGTTGTTTTTAAATGTCACAATAATTGTTTAGCAGCAACATATAAATACGCTATGTAGCAAATTTTGACACAATCACTTTGAACACAGCATATCTTCAGGCTACTGTGCGTTGAAATCAACTCAAAAGAACTCCACACACAAAATGAGTTTTGTTAATATAATATTTGGGGCAGAGCTACGAAAAAGGAGAACTTATGCTGAAAATCTGAATCAACTATATCCTGTGCATTGCAAAATTTACCACTGTAATGGCTGGCAGTTAGTGAGGTTGCCATGTAGGAGCGTACATAGCAATGCAATACAAGTTTATAATGCATCAAAATACCCTCTGAGTATATCTGATCTTTTGCCTTGGTGGAGATATATATATATACATATATATATATATATATATATATATATATATATATATATATATATATATATATATCTAATATATAAATGCTTAGTGGTGTGTATTAGTTAGTCTGTCTGTGTGTGTGTGTGTGTGTGTGTGTGTGTGTGTGTGTGTGTGTAAAAAATAAAACCAAGCTGCAGCGCCACCTGCTGGGCGGAGTTATACACTGACCTACTAAATTCTTAGTGTGTGTGGAAAAAAAAATTCAGAAAGGGCTGAAATTTGGTATACTAAGATGTTTTTAATTTGTTCATTTAATTTGTTAATTGTTAAAAGTGTTTATAAAGATTTTAAAAATATATATATATATTTCTTGAAGGAGAAGTGACAGTTGGAAGTGGTTGGTGGTTGCCGGGGGTGACAGTGGGGAGTGGTTGGTGGTTGAGGCCTGGGCTATGGCCCAAATGCATGACAAGAACCTTTTTAACACCTTAAGTAGCTTGATTTGACTAGAATGCATGAGTATCATGCACGGGTTAACTTGTATATATATATATATATATATATACATATATATATAAAGTTGTGATGACATATTTCTTTATGTTAAGGTTGGTAAGGTAGTCCAACTAATATCAACCATTCCAATAGAAAAAATTGCAGTAAGAATGGATAAGTATACCTCTGCATCACTTACATTAGATTGTAATGCCTCTTTTAAAGTGCAGCATCACTTTAAATTGAAATCAATTATTTCTATGAGACATATGGAGAAGATGTTACACAATCATATTTTAAAGCACCAAGGGGCAGATTCAGTTAGCCGCAATGTTCCGAGGAACATTGCGGCCAGGGTTGGCATCAGAAACTGTGGGGCTCAGTAAGGTGTTGAGGGCCCCACCCACCTCTTCACCATACATGCCCTCTCCCTCTGCACAGTACATGCTCCCTCCATCTACACAGTACATGCGACCCCTTCATGATCACATTATATGCCCCACCTCCATCATCATAATAAGATCCCCCTTCTCTCATTACATTACATGCCCCCCTCCCTCATCACAATACATGCCTCCAATTAATTCACTTTGTTCTTGACGAGATGCAGCGGCTCCCAGACAGACTAAGAGTGGGCTGCACAGTGGTGATGTCACCGCACCACACCAGACGCTCCCAACCTATCAGTGCCTTAGAGCCGCTGCATCGCGGAGGGATGAAGAGTCATGATGGTCAGACCAGGGGGCCCAAACAGACCAGAGGGCCCAGACAGATGGAGGTGTTTGTTCAGGGTCCCTAGTATTTCTGGGCCCCTTACAGCTGTACTGCCTATACCCCCCTGATGGCAGCCCTGATTGCAGCTGCGCATTTTTACCGTTTAAACAGTAAAAAGTAACGCTGACTATTTGCTCACATCTCTATGGGATGTGAGCAAAAGTGAGCGGATACGTCTCGAAAAAAAATCGCCACAGTCTCGCGGCCGTTCCGGGACACTAGGCAGCGATTTTATTTCACAATTGAATCTGCTCCCAAGAGCAGCGTTGTGGACAAGTAGCCAAAGTGCTCTATTAATATGCTCTCCTTTTACATAGAATGTTTTAAGCTCATATAAGCAGTGCATACTCCATAGACGGGGCTTCTTCCCAGCATGCGCTGCTGTCATAGGTGCGCCAATAAGAGGAGCAGTGGCCTTGGGGGGGTGGGGTGCACCCACAGCAGTTCTACCACTGGTGTACGCACTTCTGAAGATGAAACAGCACTAATGTGAATAGCACCCATGTAACATTGCCCTTTGGGTGGAAAGGTATAGAAGGTTGTCATGTTGTTTATTTATTGAGTGACTAATTTGGTTCGAGATCTGCACTTGTAAAAGTACAGTATACCCTTCTTTATGCTACATAGTTACACTTGTCAACTAAATTTTACATTAGTGGTTGATTTCATCACTTCAGTGGACTAGTTTATGCAGACAGAATGCATAAAAATCTCATGTTCAAATGCCACTTAATAATAATGTAGTTAATTAATATCATGTTTTAAATCATTTGTATCTGCTCTTCTGTAAAATGATTGCACACAATATATCACTGCAGCCTCAAACATTTCTACACCTTGTTTCTGCGTATTACACGATCAGCTCTAGTCCGTATACTTGTTATATCGGTTTGATTGTGTTACGTTTACAAGGTAGTGGTATATGTACAAAGCTTTTGTCTAGTGAAAAAAAATATTGCAGCAGAAGAAAACAAAAGAGAATATTTACAGCAGTCACAAGTGGTCTGCTAAACAACACAGTGCAATGAAACTAACAATAAACTTGAAAAAGCATTTCTTTTTTTCATTTAAAAATTAACCCTGACCCAGTTTGATCAATTCGTATTTAAAAAAGAAAACTTATTGATGGAAAGAGGCAGAGAATGTATGAATGGTACCAAGGACAAAACAGATTGCAAATATTTATGCAAGATTGCTTTGCATTTAAAAATACTGATATGTGCTCTAAATTTGTCACTTAATATAGTACAGCACTCAAAGGGTTAAAGCAATCGACAGGATGCTACATCTCTACCAAAAACCATCCGCATTAAGAGTTAATGACTTCAAAAAGATATCTGCAAAAGTGGTGTGAAAAATGTGCTGCTTTGAGAAACAGTAACACTGTATCAGTGATGCCAACAGAAAGCGATAATCTCCATATCATATATGTGTTGTATTCAGGTTTTCTACTGCTGAAGGGGTTAATCTATTGCATTCTGAAGAGTTACTGTCACCACCTTACACAGATAAGTCCCTATCTGACCATTTTGAAAATAAATACACACACATAAAAAGATAATACACAGCCAGGTTGTATACATTGGTGTTAGGCACATCTGTATGGTTAAATTATAAAACTAGATCCCAGAGTGACCTCTGGATATGAATACATTAAATCCTAAAAGAAAATAACTTTTTTTTTGTATCTGTTTAAAGAATATTTTAATTCTCCATTCTCCTTGAAATGACTGCTAGGAGACTGCAGCCTAGTGTTTCTTAATATTTATTTAATATAAAAATATACAAGAAGAAGAAAGACTGATGTAGTTAGTTACCTGTAGAATTTACATCCCTGAATCCCTGGACCACAATGAGGAAGATTTTGGCTCCAGAAGTCCAACAGGCGCAGGATCCTTCAGCTGGATACATGTGTGAGGCTTAGATAGACAGAGCATAATTGAAGAGAAGGAGGTGGACTTACTTCTGATGCTGCCTGCACACTGTATAACTATACCGAGGGTTTTATCCTCTAGGGAACACATTTAAATACTTATCTTCATTTTCACCCTCTGGATTTGCTGTGGCTGACAGGTGTAGAAATGATGGAATAGGCAATGAAGCCCTGGAGTGAAGGAGTACAATAGATTTAGCACAGTGAGGTGCTTCACAGGGTTCCCCAATCAGCACAGCTCATTTCACACTCTCCCAATTCTTGCTGACAATTCTGCCTGCTCCCAGCACTCAAATTCATATGAAGATTTGAGGCGTTTAAAGAAGTGACTAAGAAAGGCACAGCCAGAAAACTTGGCTAAATATCTTGTGTTAGAAAAAGTAATTTCTAATTCTGAGTTCGATGAGGAAATAGCAGAGACGGGGCAAGGGATAAGGAAAAGCATGAGAATGTCAATGGAAATAGATAATAAACTTTTAAGGGTTTCCATGGAAACCATAAGGAACCCTTGTAGAAGTGCAAAAATGAAATCCAGCCAAATAGTTAAAGAAAATATATGGTATATTAGTTGTCAGTGATATAGCACTAAGAGGATTATCAGATTTCCCTTAGAAGCTAAAAAATATTTTAGCACGTTATTGTGCCTGATATACTGCTCTGCCATGCCTTTAATTTGTTGTCAGCGTAAGCATGATTTACTTTAGGAAAACATTTATTAGTTCAAACTCGCTGCATGTTGCCATGGTTTTAAGGACTGCTAAGCATAGGCTACCATTAGAGATGAGCAAAGTTGTGCAAACATTTTGGGCTAATCTAGGTTAGTGGTATTTCACAGAAACACAAAGTTCGACGATACAGTTCCATTCGTGATTCGCTATGCCACATAATGCTATTCTCCACAGCATTTGTAAATTCACATTTCACCAAATTTATAGTCTATGAATAGAGCTGGGACCATGATGGATTCATTTTACTCTGTGGTATGGTTAGGTTTGGTGTACTCGAGGTCAAACTGGGAGTACTTCAAACCAGATTTTTTTTGAAAATGTTACTAATCTCTAGCTACTGTCTTGATCCTTCTCAGAATGAGCTTTCCTAAGCTATATTTTGGCACGCTGTTGTAGCTGAAATTGCCACTGACTGGTATTGGCACAACTAGACTGAGAGGCGCAGAGTCTAATACACCCCCCAGCAGGGCCGGACTGGCCATCTGGCACTTCTGGCAAATGCCAGAAGGGCCGATGGCCAGATGGGCCGGTTGCTAGCTGGCCGGCCCCATCGTTCAGCACACAGACTGTCATGCCAGAATTCGGCATGACAGTCTGTGCGCTGAACAGTGGGGTTGGCACTACACTTACTTCCTGGTGGCGCGCGTCCCCTCCTCCTCCCTCCGCTCCTATGAATGGCTCTGGAGATGTCACATGGGACGTGCACCATGTGATAGGTACTGTCCCATGTGATAGGGGAGACTACACAGTGCGCCGCGGAGCGCACAAGGTAAGAGAGGGGGGGGGGGTAGTTTGTGTGACAGGGGATCTATTTATTTGTGTGACAGGGGATCTATTTATTTGTGTGACAGGATATCTATTTATTTGTGTGACAGGGTATGTATTCGTGTGACAGGGTATCTATTCATGTGACAGGGTATCTATTCGTGTGACAGGGTATGTATTTATTTGTGTTACAGGGTATGTATTTATTTGTGTGACAGGGTATGTATTTATTTGTGTGACAGGGTATGTATTTACTTGTGTGACAGGGTATGTATTTATTTGTGTGACAGGGTATGTATTTATTTGTGTGACAGGGTATGTATTCGTGTGACAGGGTATCTATTCGTGTGAAAGGGTATCTATTCGTGTGACAGGGTATGTATTTATTTGTGTTACAGGGTATGTATTTATTTGTGTGACAGGGTATGTATTTATTTGTGTGACAGGGTATGTATTTATTTGTGTGACAGGGTATGTATTTATTTGTTTGACAGGGTATGTATTTATTTGTGTGACAGGGTATGTATTTATTTGTGTGAAAGGGGATCTATTTATTTGTGTGACAGGGTATCTATTTATTTGTGTGACAGGGGATCTATTTATTTGTGTGACAGGGTATGTATTTATTTGTGTGACAGGGTATGTATTTATTTGTGTGACAGGGTATGTATTTATTTGTGTGAAAGGGGATCTATTTATTTGTGTGACAGGGGATCTATTTATTTGTGTGACAGGGGATATATTTATTTGTGTGACAGGGTATCTATTTATTTGTGTGACAGGGGATCTATTTATTTGTGTGACAGGGGATCTATTTATTTGTGTGACAGGGTATGTATTTATTTGTGTGACAGGGTATGTATTTATTTGTGTGAAAGGGGATCTATTTATTTGTGTGACAGGGTATCTATTTATTTGTGTGACAGGGTATCTATTTATTTGTGTGACAGGGTATCTATTTATTTGTGTGACAGGGTATCTATTTATTTGTGTGACAGGGGATCTATTTATTTGTGTGACAGGGGATCTATTTATTTGTGTGACAGGGTGTCTATTTATTTGTGTGACAGGGGATCTATTTATTTGTGTGACAGGGGATCTATTCGTGTGACAGGGTATCTATTTGTGTGACAGTATGTGTGTAACAGTATAACTATAGTGTGTGTGTGACAGGGTATGATTATAGTGTGTATGTGTGTAACAGTATAACTATAGTATGTGTGTGAGGGCCAGAGTATGACCATAATGTGTGTGTGTGAGGGCCGGTGTATGACAATAATGTGTGTATGGGTAGCTCTTAATATAATGTGGGAGGTACGCTGTTAATCTAATAGGGAATTGCAGGTGGGGGCTATTATTGGGTGCTATTCTATTTGTGGGGTGATGGTGGGGGCAATTTAATAGTGGGGCTTATCAATTTCAGATGGGGTGATTGGATTTTTAATTTAATGCTGGGGTGCTTTGGAGAGAGGGAAATAGTTTTATTTATTAAATGGGATTACTATTTTATGTCAGGGCTAGTTGGAGGGAAAAAAATGTATTTATCAAATGTGAATACTAGTATTTTAATGTTGTGGCTGCAGTGAGGCCTAATTTTAAAACATGGATGCTATATTGATTTAACACCAGGGCTAAATTTCATCTGCTCATTTTTTTCTCCAAATAGGGCCCCCAACATTCCAGGATCCAGACAAGCAGCAACTGATCTTAAGACACCAGCAGCCACAATTGGCCACTATGACAAGACAGGTAGGATAGACCAGGACAGTCTGTCAACTGTTCTGAATTTGGTGGGTGACTGTCCCACTTAGTCAGGATTTGGTCTGACTACAAGGACAGTTGGGAGATATGTCCTGCTTCACACTGTACTGCTTGTTAAGGCAGAACTGCATGCACCTAACAGTAGTGCACACAGTATTGCCTTTGTATTTGTCAAAAATTTGTCTAATAGCAAAATTACAACATAGGAGCCCCCCTGACTTAAGTGCCCGGGCCCCTCGAGTCTTAATCCAGTTGGTCAGCAGGAGGATCTGTGCTCCGTCCCGGACAGGGCACCGCCTGCAGAGCAAGCCGAGGAGCTCTAAGTCTCACGAGATTTATTAATCTCATGAGACTAAGAGCTTCCCTGCTCACTCTACAGGAATGTCAGCAGCATCAGAAGCATAGATAAGTACAGTGGGCTGGGGGTGTCATAATGTATCTGGGGGGGTGGTGTAATGTGGATGGGGAGGGTCTGATAAATGTAATGTTTTATTATAATGTATGTATCAACGCACCATTTTGACCACGCCCCCAACATAATGTAGCTACACCTTTGGCGGCACCACCACTACACTGCGGCACACATTTTTTTTCCTGCTAATCAACAGAGGTGGGCCTGTGTGCTTTAAATGCCAGGGTTGATTTTTAGTCCCAGTCCAGCCCTGCCCCCCAGTATTCACCAGGGACAATTGCAAGGAGGTATGGGCTTGGCTATGTAAGGTGTGCAGGTCGCGGTTCTCCCAGTTAGTCACCAGTGCAATGGAGTATGTAGAGGAATAGCAAAACACCTGAGTACAATTGAGCATAGGCGAGGAACAAAAGGGAAAATACAGGAGAGTGGTCAGAGGTAGCCAAATTCAGGAACCACTCGGACAATATAGTACAGAATCACTTGAGCAGGAGGATAGTCACAAGACAAGCCAAGGGTCAGAATCCAAAACAGCAAACAATAGGAGCAGGGAACAGGACACAGGAACGCTGGAGATTGGTGACCCAATATGCTGGCGAGGCATTGGTGAAAGTGGGGTCCTAATATAAGAGGAAGTGAGCCCTTGTAGAAGGAGAGTGATTTCTGAGCCACGAAACAAGTCCCCCAATGCATAGCAATGGGACGCGGCTCGAATGCACATGCGGGTGCTGCGAGAGTCCTGAATACGTAAGAGTGTCCCATTGCTAGGCAACAGGATGCGAGAAGGAATTAAGACAGGGGTCCGTTCCCCGGCACCTAGGAGAAGTGCAGGGACGGCATCTGACATATTTACTGAGAGTAAGAAAGTCTTATGATTATGAAAATGCTTTCTACTGGTTTTAAATCACACTTAAAGGAATAACAGGTAAAATAAGGGTAAAAAAGAGTCTACTATATCAAATGTTACTACTAGTAATGATGTCTTCTCATGGTTATCAATATTTTCATGCATCATTATTGGGGATAACTAAAACACTATCTGTTACTGTAAAAGAATAGAGGGTATCCTGAACACATGACAGTTTTAAAGTGTTAGACTTCATGGTTTACACCTGAAATTTGCATATAAGTTTTTGTTAATTATTCAGTGGAGACATGTATTCCATGTTTTGGAACCTATAAAAACTGTGCTGCTTGTGCTATTTTAAAGGGGATTCACTAAATCAAACTGTTTTGCCTTTCATTCTTTTATTATTATTATTATTATTATTAATATTTATTTATAAGGCGCCACAAGGCATCCGCAGCGCCGTACAGAGACAAACAAAATTACAATACAATGGGAGACAGCACAGTACAGTAAACACAGCAACTCAGTAAGCTCAATGCACAGCTAGAGAGGGCGGGGAAGGGGGAGGGAGGATCCGCAAACGACGGGGCCCAAGAAGGAGGGCGCGGAAGACAGGGAGACCCCCAGGGGGGAGGAGGGAGCGAGAGTGGACGTGGGGTGGAGGACCCTCGAGGAGGAGGGCTAAGTAGCTGGAGAGCAGAGTTAGAAGTGGTGGAAACAGGAGGAGAGATGGCCCTGCTCAGAGGAGCGTACAATCTATTCTTCACTCATATATGCCCCGCATACTTTTAGTTGATCTTTTTATATGCACTTTCCTAGCTCCCAGGGTGCATGGCATTAGAAATGATAGCTCTACAGACCCACATCCCCCAGGTAACCTCACCTGCCATCACTGGGGGCGTGTCCTTACTTGTGTAAAGCTGGATGTATTACAGGGTGTGCAGTGCATATGGCCTTATGAGCCCAGGGTGCACTTCGACTTTTCCTTGACTTGTGTCCTCCCTTGTTCCCAGAGTGATTCAGGAAGGCAGAGCCGAATTAAAGGTGGACAGAGGCCATCTGCTCTTAGGGAGACCTGGTGTTCACGGTCCTACTTCTCCCATCTCATCTGCCTTCCACTCATTGTCCGTCTTGTCCTGAATGCCTGTATAACATGTGTCTAGTCTACAAGGCTAAAATGGAACTATCGCACTTCTAAAACACCCACCCACTGGTGAAAAGACAACTCGGAGAATAATAAAAAGAAGAGAAAGTCCCAAGGGTGAGACATTGAACACGCAACCCATGTGAGGAATTCTGAATTTTCCTGTTGCAGAAAGTTGCCATCATGTTGTCCACATAATGGTGACTAAGCCAATCCACCTGAAGAATATGAGCTCCAGGAATACTGACCACTGATAAGCCTTTTAAATGTGTTTTTACCAAATGGATTCTCTGTCTCAAACAACATTGATGTACTTCATTTCCATCTGACTTTGCAATGTAAGGCATTTCTATTAAGTTGTCCAGAAGCAGTTAAAACATTTTACCTTGGATCTGAGGGCAGAGAGCACTTTTAAATGCAGGTCTCTTCTCATAGAGCTGAGCCAAAGTCCCCGGGGTATAATGACCCAAGCAATGAGCTCCTCATCACTGGGCATCTGATGGGTTGTGAAACAAAGGTATTGTCACGCCAATAGGGTTTCTGGGATCCGTCTTGGGACGAAGGGTCCTGAGACAGGGATGAAGTGGAAACTAGGAGGCTGGATGAAGATCTTGCTCAGAAAGAGAGTATGTGCTCTTTTTGTATATGCCAGATGTCAGGAGGAGGAATGCTGGACTGGATTCCACATTGGAATAAGCAACTGGAATCTGGACCTGGTGGACTGGAACCTGGACGTAGGAATAGAGGGACTGAACCCACGAACAGAGACTCAGTACCCGCAAGGATCCAGAAACTCAGAAGACTATAGTACCAAAACTGGGACTGAGAAGGCTCAGAACTCAGGCACCGGATTATCAGGGGTGACTACCTCCTGAGCTGTATAAGCTTGGAACTGGCCCCGGGTAACTCAGAACCTGCATCAAACCTGGATCTTGAAGCCGGTACACAGAGACACAGAGATGGAAGAAGTTTAAAGACTCAGAATAGTAACCTACTAACAGCAGAAGCGAATAAGAAGGACATGGAGGGATTTGTATCAAGGTTACTCTGAGGATTAAGTTATGTACCTTTTGCCAAAATCTGACCATTTTAGGACAAGACCACTAAATGTGTAACAAAGAGCCTTCTTGCCCACAGGACCTCCAACAGGAATTGGATGCATCTGGGAATATAGCTTTGAGACGAGTGGGGACCAGGTACCATCTATAAAGAAGCTTATACGCATTCTCTTTAGTCCTCACGAAAATAGAGCTTTTAGCGATTCGGGTCCTGATTTCGGCCCAATCATCAATTTCTAGTTAAATTCCCAAGTCATCTTTCCACTTCAGCTCGTATCGATCCTTAATAGGTTGATGAAATGCCACAAGACTATAAAATGTTGAAATTAAACCGGTCAGTTGAGACCTATTCTGACAAAAAGTTTCCAAAGGCGTTAATTGGTAGAGTGTTTTAAATGCTAAGAGAGATTGAAATAAATGCCTTAGTTGAAGATATTAATAGAAATGTTTATGGGGGATGTTGTGTATTCTCTGCAAATCTGCAAATTCCGGAAAGATTTGCATGGGTGCTATAATTGTCATAAACCAGAGCCCGCGATTAAACAAGTGTTGTGAAAAGGATATTGGCTGTCCAGGGGGAAAGGCCGGGTTGTTCCACAATGGAAACATAATTTCAGGATTAGCTAATAATTGAAAGGCGCGAGTACTACAGTTCCAAATCTGGAGGGAGAAACGAGTAGAAGATGGAAGCAAAAGGAGTGGTAGACAATGTTTAATTGGAATCCACAAAAGGGTGTATGGCGAAAGCAACTGTATGGTATTTGCCTCTATGTCAGCCCATAGCCTAGTGCCAGGCGAAGAGTGAAATAGAACTAGCTGGGTCAGGTGTGCAGCAATGTAGTACTTAGAAATATTTGGAAGACCCAGTCCACCCTCCGAGGTCCGACGATGAAGCGTGCGAGCTTGGACCCGTGGTCGTATGCCTGCCCAAACAAACTGCGCAACTTGTTTCTGAAGGGTTTTAAGTGCCAATGAGGGGACCCGCATAGGGACCATCTGAAATAGATAATTTGTGCTATTAGATTCATCTTTACCGCTGTCATGCGACCTAACCAAGAGATATATAGCTTATCCCTTTTCTCAAGGTCTTGTTTAAGAACACTCAAGAGCCAAGGAAAATTAGCTCTATATAGCTGACTGCATTGACTTGTCAAGTAGATTCCCAAATATTTCAGTTTGTCCGGTTGCCATCTAAAATTCGTTTGCCGTTTCAGAGATTCCAGGAGGTGGGGCGTTAAGTTAAGAGACAGGATTTCAGATTTGTCCATATTGATTTTAAAGTTAGACAACTAAGTTCTTTCTGTATGGAAAGGAGGGAGGTAAGGGGTCACTGTCAGTAAGACATCATCCGCATATAAGGAGATCTTATAATCGGTGTTGACCGCTTGGATTCCTGTGATTGCTTCATTGGTCTGAACTCGAGAGGCTAAAGGTTCCATCGTTAGGGCGAACAATAGAGGGGAGAGCGGACATCCTTGTCGAGTGCCATTAGCAATTTGTAACACCGGCGATGCAGCTCCATTAGCCCATACAGTAGCAGAGGTATTGAAGTACAAAGAAGCTAGCCCAGTCATAAATTGACCCTCAAAGCCCATTACCTCAAGAGTGGCTCTCATGAAGGGCCAGGAGACCCTGTCAAAGGCCTTTTCTGCGTCGAGGGAGACCACCAGAGCAGGGGTGTGCTTCGAGTTAGCTGCTTCAATGAGATTGATTGCTCGCCTTGTATTGTCCGATCCCTGTTGAGCAGGAATAAATCCCACCTGGTCAGGATGGACCAGGGCAGGGATCACTTGAGCCAACCTGTTCGCAAGTAGTTTAGCAAATAGTTTTAGGTCTACATTCAGCAGAGAGATAGGTCTGTAGCTCTCACATTAACTAGGCTCACCACCTTCCTTAGCTATAACAATGACATGTGCTCTGGTGGTATCCCTCTCGAAGCTCTCCCCATTTTGCACTGCCCTGAAAAGTGAAAGAAGCATCAGTGCCATATCAGGCGCAAATTTTTTATAATACGATGCAGTGAGCCCATCTGGTCCTGGTGCGGCCGAGTTTCTAAGTGACTTGATAGTCTCCTTTATCTCTTTCATCGTAATGTCCACGTTGAGTATCGACAACTGTGCTTTCGTGAGACAGGCAGCCCCCCTTTCATTTTAAAATTGGCAGGCCCCCCGTATAGTTTAAAATAGGCAGCCCCTCTGGAGTTTAATATAGGCATCCCCCTAATTTTAGTGTGGGCAGTCCCCACCCCCATAGTTTAGAACAGACAGCCATCCCTCATAGTTTAGAATAGACAGCTCACCCCATAGTTTAGAGTAAGCAGCCAACCATAGTTTGGAATATGCAGCACCCTCCACATATTTTAGAATATGGCAGTATCCCCCATAAATTAGAATATGCAACATTCCCCTAGTTCAGAATAGACAGCCCACCTAAAGTTTAATATAGGCAACCCCCCTATAGATTAGTATAGGCAGCTCCCCCCATAGATTAGAATAGGAAGCCATTCCCCATAGCTTAGAATAGGCAGCATCCCCCATAGTTTAGAATATGCAGCCCCCACCATAGTTTTGAATAGGGAGCCACCCCATAGTTTAGCATCGGCAACCCCACTATAAAGACAGCCCCCCTTCCTTCCCTCATATCACACAATATATAAAGACCTCCCCACTCCCTCACACATTATAGGAACATGCACCTCTTTTCCTCACACATTATAGCAGGCCCTCCTCACTATAGATTAATATAAGCAGCCCCCCTATAATTTAAATAGATTAAAATAGAATGCCTCCCCTATAGTTTAATATAGGCAGCCTCCCTATAGGTTACAATAGGCAGCCCCCCCATAGTTTAGAATAGGCAGCCCCCCCATAGTTTAGAATAGGCAGCACCATCCATAGCTTAGAATAGGCAGCTGCCATAGATTATAATAGGCAGCCCTCCCACAGTTTAGATTATTCAGCGCCCTTATAGTTTAGAAAAGAGAGACCCCCCATAGTTTAGAGTTTGCAGTCCCCCCCATATAGTTTAAAATAATCAACATCCCCATAGTTTAGAATAGGCAGCCGCCCCCTTTTAGTTTAGAATAGGTAGTCCCCCTATAGTTTAGAACAGGCAGCCCCCCCATATTTTAGTATAGGCAGCCTCTCATAGTTTAGTATAGCCAGCCCCTCATAGTTTAGTATAGGCAGCCCTCCCCATCATTTTGAATAGGCAGCTAGTCACTGCCCCATTGGAGCTTATAATCTAAATCCCCTAACATACACACACACAGATTGAGAGAGACTAAGGGCAATTTAATAGAAGCCACTTAACCTACCAGTATGTTTTTGGAGTGTGGGAGGAAACCGGAGCACCCGGAGGAAACCCACGCAAACACGGGGAGAACATACAAACTCCACACAGATAAGGCCATGGTTGGGAATCGAACTCATGACCCAAATGCTGTGAGGCAGAAGTGCTAACCACTAAGCCACCGTGCTGCCCACATAGCAAGCCCACATAGTTTAGAATAGATAGCCCCCCATAGTTTAGTATAGTCAGCCCCACGTAGTTTAATATAGGCATCCCCCTATAGTTTAGAATAGGCAGACCCTGTTATAGTTTAGAATATTCAGCCCCCCATATTTTAGTATAGGCAGCATTTCCCATAGGTTAGAATAGGCAGGTCTCCTGGCTACTCACTTACCTTTAATTGAGCAGGCCAGCATTGCTTCTCACATCAGGCAAATATAGTTTAGTATAGTCAACCCCCCATAGTTTAGTATAAGTAGCCCCTTTTAGTACACTCAGCCCCCCCATAGTTTAGTATAGGTAGCCCTCTTTAGTATACTCAGCCCCCTCATAGTTTAGTATAGGTAGCCCCCTTTTGTTTAGTATAGGTAGCCCCCCATATTTTAGTATATGCAGCCCCCTCATAGTTTAGAATAGGCAGCCCCACCATAATTTAGAATAGGCAGACCCACTATTAAGACTATTAAGACAGCCCCCCTCCCTTCCCTCATATCAAACAATATATTAAGACACCGCACTCCCTCACACATTATAGCAACATACACCCCTTTTCCCTCACACATTATAGAAGGCCCTCTTCCCTATAGTTTAATATAAGCAGCCCCCTATAGTTTAAATAGTTTAATATAGAAAGCCTCCCCTAGAGTTTAATATAGGCAGTCCCCCTATAGTTTAGTATAGGGAGCCCCCACTATAGTTTAGAATAGGCAGCCCCCTATAGTTTAAAATAGGCAGCCCCCCAATAGTTTAAAATAGGCAGCCCCCTATAGTTTAATATAGGCAGCCCCACCTATAGTTTAATATAGGTAGCCCCACCTATAGTTTAATATATTCAGCCCCCCTATAGTTTAATATAGGCAGCCCCCCTCATAGTTTAGAATAGGCAGCCCCACCATAATTTAGAATAGGCAGACCCACTATTAAGACAGCCCCCCTCCCTTCCCTCATATCACAATATATTAAGATCCCCCACTACCTCACACATTATACAACATGCACCCCTTTTCCCTCACACATTATAGCAGCCCCCCTCCATATAGTTTGATATAGACAGCCCCTGTATACTTTAATTTAGGAAGCCCCCTATAATTAAATATAGGCTGCCCCTCTTTAGTTTAATATAGACAGCCGTGCCCCCCAATAAGTTAGAATAGGCAGCTCCCCCCAGTAGTTTAGAATAGGCAGCCATTCCCCATAATTTAGAATAGGCAGCCGCCCCCTTTTAGTTTAGAATAAGCAGTCCCCCTATAGTTTACCAAGGCAACCCCTCTATAGTTTAGAATAGGCAGTCTCACCCTATAGGTTAGAATAGACAGCCATCCCCCATAGTATATAATATGCAGCCCCCCATAGTATAAAATAGGCAGCCCCACTATAGTTTAGAATAGGTAGTCTCACCCTATAGGTTAGAATAGACAGCCCCCAATAGTTTTGAAAAGGGAGTCCCCCCATAGATTAGAATATGCAGTACCCACACATAGTTTAGAATAGGCAGCCCCCTTCCAAAGATTACAATAGGTAACATCACCCATAGTTTAGAATAGGCAGCAAACCATAGTTTAGAATATTGAGCCCCCCCATAGTTTAGAAATGGTAGCCCCTCATAGTTCAGAATAGTCATCCCCCCCATAGTTTAGAATTGGCAGCCCCCACCATAGTTTAGAATAGGCAGCCCCATCATAATTTAGAATAGGCAGACCCACTATTAAGACTATTAAGACAGCCCCCCTCCCTTCCCTCATATCAAACAATATATTAAGACACCGCACTCCCTCACACATTATAGCAACATTCACCCCTTTTCCCTCACACATTATAGCAGGCCCTCTTCCCTATAGTTTAATATAAGCAGCCCCCTATAGTTTAAATAGTTTAATATAGAAAGCCTCCCCTAGAGTTTAATATAGGCTGCACCCCTATAGTTTACTATAGACAACCCCCACTATAGTTTAATATCGGCAGAACCCTTTCAGTTTAAAATTGGCAGTCCACCGTATAGATTAAAATAGGTATCCTCCCTATAGTTTAGTATAGGCAGCTCCCCCCCATAGATTAGAATAGTAAGCCATTCTCCATAGCTTAGAATAGGCAGCATCCCCCATAGGTTAGAATAAGCAGTCCCCCTATAGTTTACCAAGGCAACCCCTCTATAGTTTAGAATAGGCAGTCTCACCCTATAGGTTAGAATAGACAGCCATCCCCCATAGTATATAATATGCAGCCCCCCATAGTATAAAATAGGCAGCCCCACTATACTTTAGAATAGGTAGTCTCACCCTATAGGTTAGAATAGACAGCCCCCAATAGTTTTGAAAAGGGAGTCCCCCCATAGATTAGAATATGCAGTACCCACACATAGTTTAGAATAGTCAGCCCCCTTCCAAAGATTACAATAGGTAACATCACCCATAGTTTAGAATAGGCAGCAAACCATAGTTTAGAATATTGAGCCCCCCCATAGTTTAGAAATGGTAGCCCCTCATAGTTCAGAATAGTCATCCCCCCCATAGTTTAGAATTGGCAGCCCCCACCATAGTTTAGAATAGGCAGCCCCATCATAATTTAGAATAGGCAGACCCACTATTAAGACTATTAAGACAGCCCCCCTCCCTTCCCTCATATCAAACAATATATTAAGACACCGCACTCCCTCACACATTATAGCAACATACACCCCTTTTCCCTCACACATTATAGCAGGCCCTCTTCCCTATAGTTTAATATAAGCAGCCCCCTATAGTTTAAATAGTTTAATATAGAAAGCCTCCCCTAGAGTTTAATATAGGCAGTCCCCCTATAGTTTAGTATAGGGAGCCCCCACTATAGTTTAGAATAGACAGCCCCCACTTTAGTTTAGAATAGGCAGCCCCCTATAGTTTAAAATAGGCAGCCCCCCAATAGTTTAAAATAGGCAGCCCCCTATAGTTTAATATAGGCAGCCCCACCTATAGTTTAATATAGGTAGCCCCACCTGCAGTTTAATATATTCAGCCCCCCTATAGTTTAATATAGGCTGCCCCCCCCCCCCATAGTTCAGAATAGGCAGCATCCCCCATAATTTAGAATATTCAGATCCCCCATACTTTAGATAAGGCAGTGCCCCCATAGTTTAGAATAGGCAGCCCTGCTATAGTTTAAAATAGGCAGCCCACTCACTATAGCTTAATATAGACTGCACCCCTATAGATTACTATAGACAGCCCCCACTATAGTTTAATATAGGCAGCCCCCACTATACTTTAAAATTGGCAGCCCCCCATATAGATTAAAATAGGCAGCCCCCCCCGTAGTTTAGCATAGGCAGCCATCCCATATAGTTTAGAATAGGCAGCCCTCCATAGTATAGTATAGGCAGCCCCACCATAATTTAGAATAGACAGTCCCCTCCCATACTTTATAATAGGCAGCATCCCCCATAGTTCATATTAGGCAGCAAACCTTAGTTTATAATAGGCATCCCCTCATAGTTTAGTATAGGCAGCCCTCCAAATCATTTTGAATAGGCAGCTAGTCACTGCCCCATTGGAGCTTATAATATAAATCCCCTAACATACACACACACAGATTGAGAGAGACTAAGGGCAATTTAATAGAAGCCAATTAACCTACCAGTATGTTTTTGGAGTGTGGGAAGAAACCGGAGCACCCGGAGGAAACCCACGCAAACACGGGGAGAACATACAAACTCCACACAGATAAGGCCATGGTTGGGAATCAAACTCATGACCCAAGTGCTGTGAGGCAGAAGTGTTAACCACTAAGCCACCGTGCTGCCCACATAGCAAACCCACATAGTTTAGAATAGATAGCCCCCCAATGGTTTAGAAAATGTAGCCCCCTTACATTGTATTTAGAATAAGCAGCCCCTACCATAGTATTGAATAGGCAGCCCGCCCATATTTTAGAATAGGCAGCCCCACTATTAAGACTATTAAGACAGCCCCCCTCCCTTCCCTCATATCACAATATATTAAGATCCCCCAGTACCTCACACATTATACAACATACAACCCTTTTCCCTCACACATTATAGCAGCCCCCCTCCATATAGTTTAATATAGGCAGCCCCTGTATACTTTAATTTAGGAAGCCCCCCTATAATTAAATATAGGCTGCCCCTCTTTAGTTTAATATAGGCAGCCGTGCCCCCCAATAAGTTAAAATAAGCAGCTCCCCCTAGTAGTTTAGAATAGGCAGCCATTCCCCATAGTTTAGAATAGGCAGCCGCCCCCTTTTAGTTTAGAATAGGTAGTCCCCCTATAGTTTAGAACAGGCAGCCCCCCCCATATTTTAGAATAGGCAGCCTCTCATAGTTTAGTATAGCCAGCCCCTCATAGTTTAGTATAGGCAGCCCTCCCCATCATTTTGAATAGGCAGCTAGTCACTGCCCCATTGGAGCTTATAATCTAAATCCCCTAACATACACACACACAGATTGAGAGAGACTAAGGGCAATTTAATAGAAGCCACTTAACCTACCAGTATGTTTTTGGAGTGTGGGAGGAAACCGGAGCACCCGGAGGAAACCCACGCAAACACGGGGAGAACATACAAACTCCACACAGATAAGGCCATGGTTGGGAATCGAACTCATGACCCAAATGCTGTGAGGCAGAAGTGCTAACCACTAAGCCACCGTGCTGCCCACATAGCAAGCCCACATAGTTTAGAATAGATAGCCCCCCATAGTTTAGTATAGTCAGCCCCACGTAGTTTAATATAGGCATCCCCCCTATAGTTTAGAATAGGTAGCCCCTGTTATAGTTTAGAATATTCAGCCCCCCATATTTTAGTATAGGCAGCATTTCCCATAGGTTAGAATAGGCAGGTCTCCTGGCTACTCACTTACCTTTAATTGAGCAGGCCAGCATTGCTTCTCACATCAGGCAAATATAGTTTAGTATAGTCAACCCCCCATAGTTTAGTATAAGTAGCCCCCTTTAGTATACTCAGCCCCCCCATAGTTTAGTATAGGTAGCCCTCTTTAGTATACTCAGCCCCCTCATAGTTTAGTATAGGTAGCCCCCTTTAGTTTAGTATAGGTAGCCCCCCATATTTTAGTATAGGCAGCCCCCCATAGTTTAGAATAGTCAGCCCCTCCCATAGTTTAGAATAGGCAGCCCCTCCCATAGTTTAGAATAGACAGTACCCCCTATAGTTTAGAATAGGCAGCCCCCCCATAGTTTAGAATAGTCAGCCCCCCCTTCGTTTAGAAAAGGCAGGTCCCCCCCTACTCACTTATCTTTAATTGAGTTGGCTGGAGTCGCTCCTCACATCAGGCAGACACCCTCTGGCGAGAAAAAAAAATTAGATAACAAAAAAGCCATATATGAGGCGGCCTTTGGGAATCTTCCCGGTATGTCCTACGCCCAATTGGCCCCTGGTTAGGGGTTTTAAAAGTTCATTGGTTGCTTCCTAAACAGATCTTTCTATATTTACAGAAGGTTTAATATTAATATATACGACTCCTGTACATCGCTAAGGTAAGCGGGCCAAAATCCATTCTCATCGTAATTGTTGATGTCTTCACCAAAATTGAATGTAAAGTCTAGCAGGATACACCACAGTTCTTTATCCATATATCTAGATCTGCACTGCTCAACAAACTTGGAAAAGGTGGTAGCTAAAGGCCATGTACTTCTCATCATTGTTAAAAATATGGATCTTGCTTTATCACATTCCAGACCTCGCTGCTCTAGGTCCCTTGCAAAATGTGAAACAAACTGATAGAAAGCCTTATAAATGATGTAGTATGTGAGCTGAGTGCAAAGATATTGACATTTTCCCTGTAACTTCTCAGGAAGGTCACACTGTAACAGGGTCATCCCGTGTAACCATTCCTCCTTTCTGATACAGCCCTTTTTCTTAGGCTCTAGTAAATAGTTCAGAGCCAACATGTTCATATCTTGGGCTTCAATCCCAACTTCCTCACAAAACTCTTGTATGCCTTTGGGCCCAATAACGTCCTCCGATCCTGCGTACTCCTGAA
Organism: Mixophyes fleayi; assembly: GCF_038048845.1. Lineage (NCBI taxonomy): Eukaryota > Metazoa > Chordata > Amphibia > Anura > Limnodynastidae > Mixophyes > Mixophyes fleayi. The sequence goes on along the minus strand of NC_134405.1, from coordinate 310,729,064 downwards.
ACCAAGCCAGGCAGCGCTTCCTAGAAAACTGATCTATCCCTATTATTCTGCCGGCTTTTCTACATTTCTTTTGGTCCACTCCATCAGTAGAGGAGGATTTCCTTTTCCTTTTCCCCGGCATATCGCTGTGAGATGAAGTATGAGGAAACAGAAGTCTGTTTCCTTATGTCTCACTGGTCGGCCGAATGATCAGATTATTCTACTATCTATCCAACTTTGTTGCGTTCTAGAGATGCTGGAGAGCGGTCAGCAGACGTCTGTCCTCTCTCGCTGATCAACCAGAAGTGTGTAACTGTCATCATTTAAATGATGCACCTGGATTCTAAACTGCCAGTGAGTGGTCACATGACAGTATGAGAAAAACAAATCATTAAAGCTACAGTACACCTAATAAAAGGTGGTAGTGCCCCACCCCACAACTGGAGCGGCTACACGGCTACATGCAGCTGTATTTCCATATAAATTGATTTTATTAACTAACCTAATATGGCAGCGGAGGGAATGAGTTAGTGGAGTGAACAATCACAAACTGCCATTTCTTGATGGCAGCTTGTGATTGGTCCTCCCGCTCACATACCAGCCCTGTCCATGTTTTGGCTGGGGCTGTAAGAGGAGCAGATAAGTCATGAGAAATATGGTACATACTGGGATCTAGCTAGGAGAGACTAGGGGCTAGATCTACTAAGCTGCGGGTTTGAAAAAGTGGGGATGTTGCCTATAGCAACCAATCAGATTCTAGATATCATTTTGTAGAAGGTACTAAATAAATGAAAGCTAGAATCTGATTGGTTGCTATAGGCAACATCCCCACTTTTTGAAACCCGCAGCTTAGTAAATCTAGCCCTAGGTGGTAGAGCAGCTCTAAAGATACAAACACCTATGCACTATTATAATAAGGTGTAGTAAAATTAAATATAGAAAATATATTACTAAGAGTATAGAATGCTCCAACACTTGCATATTTATTTAGATGAATTAGGTACAGACTCAAGAACACAAGAGAAACATTGGGATATGTATTTGTCTCTTGTGCCCTAAAAGCACCACATACGTAGTGGAAAGTGTGTAATGTTATAATGAAACAGACACATTTTAAAAGCTGTGTGCAGGTAAGCCTTAAGTCCAGATAAAATAACATAGCATTTGATCATGTTAGGACTGACCAGAATGGGAAGACTTTGGCGTGAGTTGGTCAGCTTAACATATACTGCAATATGTGGAACTAACATTCCCTGTCTTTAATATAGAACAGTATTTAGTTCAGCATTAATTATGTGTTTGGAGAGTGCAGAGTATCCCTGTTTTTTTTGTCTACATATGTGTGTATATATATATATATATATATATATATATATATATATTAATAATGGAACCAACAAATAAACGTTCATATTATGCCACACAGTAGTGTCCCAGTTCAATTTATGCCACATTGTTCAATTTATGCCACAAATCATATTTTGCCACACAGTGATGCCCCCAAATCATATTATGTCATACAATAGTGCCCCAGTTCAATTTATGCCACAAATCATATTGTGCCCCACAATAATGTCTCCAAATCATATTATGTTACAAATTAGGCCCCAAAACAATATTATGCCACAGAGTAGTGCCCCCAAACAATATTATGCCACAGATTAATGCCCCCAAACAATATTATGCCACAGAGTACTGTCCCCAATTCATATTATGCCAAGAACAGGCTAACCCCCTGAAAAAAGGAACATTGTCAAGTTTGAAAAAAAAAGCAAAAAAAAAAATGACAATAAAATAAAGTAAATGTGACTTACCTTTACTTCATCTCCTCTCTGTGGTCGGCTGGGCTTGGCCCTCGCAGCTCCTGGATGCTGCCAGCATCGCAACGTCATGACGTGTGCAACTCTTGAAGGTGCACGTGACTTGCGCTTTACAAATTTTGGACATGGGTTGCTGCTTGTCTGGATCCTGCAATGTTGGGAGTCCTATCTGGAAAAAGAAAGGGTATATGACATTTAGAAAACTCCAACCAGCCTTGGCATTAAATAATTCACATTCACATTTAATAAGGGACAAGTGCAAGGAGGTATGGGCTTGGCTATGTAAGGTGCGCAGGTCGCTGTTCTCCCAGTTAGTCACCAGTGCAATGGAGTATGTAGAGGAATAGCAGAAGACCTGGGTACAATCCAGCAATGGCGAGGAACAAAAGGGAAAATACAGGAGAGTGGTCAGAGGTAGCCAAATTCAGGAACCACTCGGACAATATAGTACAGAATCACTTGAGCAGGAGGATAGTCACAAGACAAGCCAAGGGTCAGAATCCAAAACAGCAAACAATAGGAGCAGGGAACAGGACACAGGAACGCTGGAGATTGGTGACCCAAAATGCTGGCGAGGCATTGGTGAAAGTGGGGTCCTAATATAAGAGGAAGTGAGCCCTTGTAGAAGGAGAGTGATTTCTGAGCCACAAAACAAATGCCCCGATGCATAGCAATGGGACGCGGCTCGAATGCACATGCAGGTGCTGAATACGTAAGAGTGTCCCGTTGCTAGGCAACAGGATGCGAGAAGGAATTAAGACAGGGGTCCGTTCCCCGGCACCTAGGAGAAGTGCAAGGACGGCATCTGACATATTTACTGAGAGTAAGAAAGTCTTATGATTATGAAAATGCTTTCTACTGGTTTTAAATCACACTTAAAGGAATAACAGGTAAAATAAGGGTAAAAAAGAGTCTACTGTATAAAACGTTACTACTAGTAATGATGTCTTCTCATGGTTATCAATATTTTCATGCATCATAATTGGGGATAACCCAAAACACTATCTGTTACTGTAAAAGAATAGAGGGTATCCTGAACACATGACAGTTTTAAAGTGTTAGACTTCATGGTTTACACCTGAAATTTGCAAGTTTGAAAGTTTTTGTTAATTATTCAGTGCAGACTTGTATTCCAAGTTTTGTAACCTATAAAACTGTGCTGCTTGTGCCATATTAAAGGGGATTCACTAATTCAAACTGTTTTCCCTTTTTTCCTTCACTCATATATGCCCCCCAGACTTCTAGTTGATCTTTTTATATGCACTTTCCTAGCTCCCAGGGTGCATGGTAATAGAACTGATAGCTCTACAGACCCACATCCCCCTAGTGACCCCATCTGCCGTCACCGGGGTCGGGTCTGTACTTGAGTAATGCTGGATGCGTTACAGGGTGTGCAGTGCATATGGACTTATGAGCTCAGGGTGCACTTTAACTTTTCCTTGACTTGTGTCCAGAGTGATTCAGGAAGGCAGAGCCGGATTAAAGGTGGACAGAGGCCATCTGCTCTTAGGGAGACCTGGTGTCCACTGTCTTACTTCTCCCTTCTCATTTGTCTTCCACTCATCGTTCGTCCTGTCCTGACTGTCTGTGTGACATGTGTCTAATCTACAAGGCCAAAATGGAACTACCACACTGCTAAAACACCCACCCACTGGTGAAAAGACAACTGTGAAAATAATAAAAAGAAGATAAAGTCCCAAGGGTGAGACATTGAACACGCAACCCATGTGAGGAATTCTGAATTTTCCTGTTGCAGAAAGTTGCCATCATGTTGTCCACATAATGGTGACTAAGCCAATCTACCTGAAGAATATGAGCTCCAGGAATACCGACCACTGATAAGCCTTTTAAATGTATTTTTACCAAATGGATTCTCTGTCTCAAACAACATTGATGTACTTCCATTTCCATCTGACTTTGCAATGTAAGGCATTTCTATTAAGTTGTCCAGAAGCAGTTAAAACATTTTACCCTGGATCTGAGGGCAGAGAGCGCTTTTAAATGCAGGTCTCTTCTCATGGAGCTGAGCCAAAGTCCCCGGGGTGTAATGACCCAAGCAATGAGCTCCTCATCACTGGGCATCTGATGGGTTGTGAAACAAAGGTATTGTCACGCCAATAGGGTTTCTGGGATCCGTCTTGGGACGAAGGGTCCTGAGACAGGGATGAAGTGGAAACTAGGAGGCTGGATGAAGATCTTGCTCAGAAAGAGAGTATGTGCTCTTTTTGTATATGCCAGATGTCAGGAGGAGGAATGCTGGACTGGATTCCACATTGGAATAAGCAACTGGAATCTGGACTTGGTGGACTGGAACCTGGACATAGGAACAGAGGGACTGAACCCACGAACAGAGACTCAGTACCCGCAAGGATCCAGAAACTCAGAAGACTATAGTACCAAAACTGGGACTGAGAAGGCTCAGAACTCAGGCACCGGATTATCAGGGGTGACCACCTCCTGAGCTGTATAAGCTTGGAACTGGCCCCGGGTAACTCAGAACCTGCATCAAACCTGGATCTTGAAGCCGATACACAGAGACACAGAGATGGAAGAAGTTTAAAGACTCAGAGCAGTAACCTACTAAGAGCAGAAGCGAATAAGAAGGACATGGAGGGATTTGTATCGAGGTTACTCTAAGGATTAAGTTATGTACCTTTTGCCAAAATCTGACCATCTTAGGACAAGACCACTAAATGTGTAACAAAGAGCCTTCTTGCCCACAGGACCTCCAACAGGAATTGGGTGCATCTGGGAATATAGCTTTGAGATGAGTGGGGACCAGGTACCATCTATAAAGTAGCTTATACGCATTCTCTTTAGTCCTCACGAAAATAGAGCTTTTAGCGATTCGGGTCCTGATTTCGTCCCAATCATCAATTTCTAGTTAAATTCCCAAGTCTTCTTTCCACTTCAGCTCGTATCGATCCTTAATAGGTTGATGAAATGCCACAAGACTATAAAATGTTGAAATTAAACCGGTCGGTTGAGACCTATTCTGACAAAAAGTTTCCAAAGGGGTTAATTGGTAGAGTGTTTTAAACGCTAAGAGAGATTGAAATAAATGCCTTAGTTGAAGATATTAATAGAAACATTTATGGGGGATGTTGTGTATTCTCTGCAAATCTGCAAATTCCGTAAAGATTTGCATGGGTGCGATATCTGTCATAAACCAGAGCCCGCGATTAAACCAGTATTGAGAAAAGGATTTTGGCTGTCCAGGGGGAAAGGACGGGTTGTTCCACAATGGAAACATAATTTCAGGATTAGCTAATAATTGAAAGGCGCGAGTACTATAGTCCCAAATCTGGAGGGAGAAACGAGTAGAAGATGGAAGCAAAAGGAGTGGTGGACGATGTTTAATTGGAATCCACAAAAGGGTGTATGGCGAAAGCAACTGTATGGTATTTGCCTCTATGTCAGCCCATAGCCTAGTGTTATGTGCGTATTGTCGCTAACCAATAACGATTGTCGAACCTCGAGTTGTGTTTCCAAAGCACAAAGATTTATTCGCAAATAGTAGAATAAATATGTTCAAGCGAAGTAATAGTAAATACAGCCATTACTTATCGCAGGCGCTCTGGATCCAGTGCAGTCATTCAATCCTGAAGTCTGAGGACAAGATGTCTGCACTCTGGATCACAAGCTGCTGCTTATATACACAATCAAATACAGTAATACAATGAAGATGGTATAGCTTGCATCTATTGGTCCGGGTCTCAGGAATGTCCAAGGGGTCGTCAATCATTGGCTGGTTCATCCTAAGGAATCCAAAGGAGGGGGTCATCTCTGCAGGGGGTATGCTCTGCTCTTCCCGCCAGGATTCCTTAGTCTTAAGTAGTTCATAATTCCCTATCATTCATAACTTGCGTATGCACTCTGCGATTCCCTCGCAGAGTGAACCAAACAGTAGGATATGTAACAAGGTTCATTATGATACCACTCATGATGTTATTCCTTTAACCCGTTCCGTGTATTTCACTAATATGCATGTAACTCTGATATAAAATATAAATACTACTATATTTCGACATAACTGACTATGTGTTGCAACTACCATTAATGTGTACTATTTTATAAGTATGCGTGTTTGTGCGAATGTATGGTAAAAGACCAATTACTGTTGCTGCCACGTGTAGTGGATGCGTACGCCCTTTTACGCCGTAGCGTGCCCTTGTACATCGATGCGTACCGTATGCATCTTTTCAGACAAAGACAACCAAGTTTGCTAGACTTTAATTGAAATGACTTTATCCAATTTGCTGACTTCGACACTAGTGAAGGCGAAGAGTGAAATAGAACTAGCTGGGTCAGGTGTGCAGCAATGTAGTACTTAGAAATATTTGGAAGACCCAGTCCACCCTCCAAGGTCCGACGATGAAGCGTGCGAGCTTGGACCCGTGGTCGTTTACCTGCCCAAACAAACTGCGCAACTTGTTTCTGAAGGGTTTTAAGTGCCAATGAGGGGACCCGCTTAGGGACCGTCTGAAATAGATAGAGAATTTGTGCTATTAGATTCATCTTTACCGCTGTCATGCGACCTAACCAAGAGATATATAGCTTATCCCATTTCTCAAGGTCTTGTTTAAGAACACTCAAGAGCCAAGGAAAATTAGCTGTATATAGCTGACTGCATTGACTTGTCAAGTAGATTCCCAAATATTTCAGTTTGTCTGGTTGCCATCTAAAATTCGTTTGCTGTTTCAGAGATTCCAGAAGGTGGGGCGTTAAGTTAAGAGACAGGATTTCAGATTTGTCCATATTGATTTTAAAGTTAGACAACTAAGTTCTTTCTGTATGGAAAGGAGGGAGGTAAGGGGTCACTGTCAGTAAGACATCATCCGCATATAAGGAGATCTTATAATCGGTTTTGACCGCTTGGATTCCTGTGATTGCTTCATTGGTCTGAACTCGAGAGGCTAAAGGTTCCATCATTAGGGCGAACAATAGAGGGGAGAGCGGACATCCTTGTCGAGTGCCATTAGCAATTTGTGACACCGGCGATGCAGCTCCATTAGCCCATACAGTAGCAGAGGTATTGAAGTACAAAGAAGCTAGCCTAGTCATAAATTGACCTTTAAAGCCCATTACCTCAAGAGTGGCTCTCATGAAGGGCCAGGAGACCCTGTCAAAGGCCTTTTCTGCGTCGAGGGAGACCACCAGAGCAGGGGTGTGCTTCGAGTTAGCTGCTTCAATGAGATTGATTGCTCGCCTTGTATTGTCCGATCCCTGTCGAGCAGGAATAAATCCCACCTGGTCAGGATGGACCAGGGCAGGGATCACTTGAGCCAGCCTGTTCGCAAGTAGTTTAGCAAATAGTTTTAGGTCTACATTCAGCAGCGAGATAGGTCTGTAGCTCTCACATTAACTAGGTTCACCACCTTCCTTAGCTATAACAATGACATGTGCTCTGGTGGTATCCCTCTCGAAGCTCTCCCCATTTTGCACTGCCCTGAAAAGTGAAAGAAGCATCAGTGCCATATCAGGCGCAAATTTTTTATAATACGATGCAGTGAGCCCATCTGGTCCTGGTGCGGCCGAGTTTCTAAGTGACTTGATAGTCTCCTTTATCTCTTTCATCGTAATGTCCACGTTGAGTATCGACAACTGTGCTTCCGTGAGACAGGCAGCCCCGCTTTCATTTTAAAATTGGCAGCCACCCGTATAGTTTAAAATAAGCAGCCCCTGTGTAGTTTAATATAGGCATCCCCCTAATTTTAGTGTGGGCAGTCCCCACCCCCATAGTTTAGAACAGACAGCCATCCCTCATAGTTTAGAATAGACAGCTCACCCCATAGTTTAGAGTAAGCAGCCCACCATAGTTTGGAATATGCAGCACCCTCCACATATTTTAGAATATGGCAGTATCCCCCATAAATTAGAATATTCAACATCCCCCTAGTGCAGAATAGACAGCCCACTTAAAGTTTAATATAGGCAACCCCCCTATAGTTTAGTATAGGCAGCTCCCCCCATAGATTAGAATAGGAGGCCATTCCCCATAGCTTAGAATAGGCAGAATCCCCCATAGTTTAGAATATGCAGCCCCCACCATAGTTTTGAATAGGGAGCCACCCCATAGTTTAGCATCGGCAACCCCACTATAAAGACAGCGCCCCTTCCTTCCCTCATATCACACAATATATTAAGACCTCCCCACTCCCTCATACATTATAGGAACATGCACATTATAGCAGGCCCTCCTCACTATAGATTTATATAAGCAGCCCCCCTATAATTTAAATAGATTAAAATAGAATGCCTCCCCTATAGTTTAATATAGGCAGCCTCCCTATAGGTTACAATAGGCAGCCCCCCCCATAGTTTAGAATAGGCAGCACCATCCATAGCTTAGAATAGGCAGCTGCCATAGATTATAATAGGCAGCCCTTCCACAGTTTAGAATATTCAGCGCCCTTATAGTTTAGAAAAGGGAGACCCTCCCATAGTTTAGAGTTTGCAGTCCCCCCCATATAGTTTAAAATAGGCAACATCCCCCATAGTTTAGAATAGGCAGGAAACCATAGTCTAGAATATTGAGCCCCCCCATAGTTTAGAAATGGTTGACCCCCATAGTTTATAATAGGCAGCCCCCCATAGTTTAGAATAGCCAACCACCCCTCACAGTATAGAATAGACAGCCCCCCTATGGTTTAGAATAGGCAGCCCCCCCATAGTTTATAATAGGCTGTCCCCCCATAGTTTTGAAAAGCCAGTATCCTCCATAATTTAGAATAGGCAGCCTTCTCCCATACTTTACAATAGGAAACATCCACCATACTTTATAACAGGCAGCAAACCAAAGTTTTGATTAGGCAGCCCACGCACAGTTTAGAATAGGCAACCCACCAGAGTTTGGAATATGCAGCACCCTCAACATATTTTAAAATAAGGAAGTATACCCCATAATTTAGAATATGCAACATCCCCATAGTTTAGAATAGGCAGCCCCCCATAGTTTAGAATAGGCAGCCCTCCATAGTTTAGTATAGGCAGCCCCAACATAGTTTAGAGTAGGCATCCCCCCATAGTTTAGTATAGGCAGCCCTCCCATAGTTTAGAATAGGCAGCCCCCCCATAGTTTAGTATAGGCTGCCCTCCCATAGTTTAGAATAGGCACCCCCCCCATAGTTTAAAATAGGCATCCCCCCATAGTTTAGAATAGGCAGCCCACATACAGTTTAATATAGGCAGTCCCCTATAGGTTAATATAGGAAGCATTATTATAGTTTAATATAGGCAGCCACTCTATAGTTAATATAGGCATTACCCTATAGTTTAATATAGACAATTCCTCTTTAGTTTAATATAGGCAGCCACCCCATAGTTCAGTATAGGCAGCTTCCCCATAGATTAGAATAGGATGCAATTCCCCATAGTTTAGAATAGGCAGCCCCAGCCATAGTTTAGAATAGGCAGCCCCAGCCATAGTTTAGAATAGGCAGACGCCATAGATTAAAATATGCAGCCCTCCCACTTTTTAGAATATGCAGCCCCCTGATAGTTTAGAAAAGGGAGTCCCCCCATAGTTTAGAATAGGCAGCCATCCCCCATAGTTTAGAATAGGCAGCAAACCATAGATAAGAAAATTGAGCCCCTTCATATTTTAGAAATGGTAGCCCCCCATAGTTCAAATTAGGCAGCCCCCCCATAGTTTAGAATAGGCAGCCCCCCCATAGTTTAGAATAGCCAGCATCCCCCATAGTTTATTATAGGCAGCCCTCCTGTACTGTAATATAGGAAGCCCCCCTATTAATTAATATAGACAGCCACCTCTATTGTTTAATATAGGCAGCCCTCCTATAATTTAATATAGGCAGCCCACTCCCTATAGCTTAATATAGGCTGCCCTCCTATAGTTTACTATAGACAGCCCCCCTTTAGTTTAGTATAGGCAGCTCTCCCCATAGATTCGAATAGGAAGCCATTACCCATAGCTTAGAATAGGCAGCATCCCCCATAGTTTAGAATACGCAGCCCCCCCATAGTTTAGTATAGGCAGCCCTCCCATAGTTTAGAATAGGCAGGCCCCCCATAGTTTAAAATAGGCATCCCCCATAGTTTAGAATAGGCAGCTCACATACAGTTTAATATAGGCAGTCCCCTATAGGTTAATATAGGAAGCATTATTATAGTTTAATATAGGCAGCCACTCTATAGTTAATATAGGCATTACCCTATAGTTTAATATAGACAATTCCCCTTTAGTTTAGTATAGGCAGCTCTCCCCATAGATTAGAATAGGAAGCCATTACCCATAGCTTAGAATAGGCAGCATCCCCCATAGTTTAGAATATGCAGCCCCCACCAAAGTTTTGAACAGGGACCCCCCACTCCCTCACACACTATAGCAGGCCCTCCTCCTCATAGTCTAATATAATATATATAATTTAAATTAGTTTAATATAGAATGCCACCCCATATAGTTTAATATAGGCAGCCCCCTCTATAGTTTAGAATAGTCTGCCCTCATAGTTTAGAATAGTCTGCCCCTCATAGTTTAGAATAGGCAGCCTCCCATAGTTTAGAATAGGCAGCTCTTCCACCCATAGTTTCGAATACGTAGATTCCCCATAATTTATAATAGGCAGCGCCTCCACAGTACAGAATAGGTAGCCCCACATAGATTAGAATAGGCATCTTTTCCAGTGATAGTTCAGAATAGACAGACCCCCCATAGATTAATATAGGCAGCCCTCCCTATTGTTTAATATAGAGAGCCCTCCCTATTGTTTAATATAGGAAGCCCTCCCTATAGTTTAATGTAGGCGCCCCCCTATAGTTTAATATAGGCAGCTCCCCTATAGATTAATATAGGCTTCCCCCCATAGTTTAGTATAGGCAGCCCTGCCCCCCCATAGTTTAGAAAACGAAGCCCCCCTATAGTTTAGTATAGGCAAAATCCCCAATAGTTTAGAATAGGCAGCATCCCCATACTTAAGAATTAGCAACCCACCCACAGTTTAGAATAGGCAGCCCCCCCCCCCTCACATAGTTTAGAATAGGCAGAATCCCCCATAGTTTAAAATAGACAGCCTCCCCCCCATAGTTTATAGTAGCCAGCCCCCTCCATAGTTTAGAATAGGCAGGCCCCCATTGAAAAAAATAGGCAGCCCCCCACATAGTTTAGAATATGTAGCTATACCCTTAGTTTAGAATAGGCAGCCCCCTCCCATATTTTGCAATAAGCAAAATCACACATAGTTTAGAATAGGTAGCAAACCATAGTTTAGAATATTGAGCCCCCTCCATAGTTTATAAAAGGTAGCCCCCCTCATAGTTTAGAATAGTCACCCCCCTATAGTTTAGAATAGGCGGTACCCCCATAGTTTAGAATAGCCAGCATTCCCCATAGTTTAGAATAGGCAGCCCCCTCCCATACGTTACAATAGGCATCTAACCATAGTTTAGAAATGGTAGCCACCCAACATTGTGTTTGGCATAGGCAGCCTCCACCATATTTTTGAATAGGCAGCCCAGCCATAGTTAGAATAGGCAGACCCCCCGTAGTTTAGAAAAGAAAGCCCACCATAATTTAGTATAGGCAGCCCCCCCATAGTTTAGTATAGGCAGCCCCACTGTTAAGGAAGCCCCCCTTTCATTTTAAAATTAGCAGCCCCCCGTATAGTTTAAAATAGGCAGCCCCTCTGTAGTTTAATGTAGGCAGCCCCCACCCCCATAGTTTAGAACAGACAGCCATGCCTCATAGTTTAGAATAGGCAGCCCACCCCATAGTTTAGAGTAAGCATAGTTTGGAATATGCAGTACCCTCCATATATTTTAGAATATGGCAGAATTCCCCATAAATTAGAATATGCAACATTCCCATAGTTTAGAAAAGGCAGACCCCCCTAGTTTAAAATGGACAGACCCCCTATAGTTTAATATAGGCAGCCCACTCACTATAGCTTAATATAGACTGCACCCCTATAGTTTAATATAGGCAGCCCCCCATTGTAGTTTAATATAGGCAGCCCCTCCAATAGTTTAGAATAGGCAGCCCCCACTATAGTTTAGAATAGGCAGCCCCTCCATAGTTTAGAATAGGCAGACCCCCATAGTTTAGAATAGGCAGCGCTTCCACCCATAGTTTAGAAAACGCAGCACACCCATAATTTAGAATAGGCAGCCCCTCCACAGTAAACAATAGGTAGCTCCCCATAGCTTAGAATAGGCATCCCTTCCACTGATAGTTCAGAATAGGCAGTACCACCATAGTTTAGAATAGGCAGCCGCACCCATACCTTAATATAGGCAGCCCTCCCCATAATTCAATATAGGCAACATCTCTATAGTATGATATAGGCGGCCCCATTATAGATTAATATAGGCTGCCTCCCCCCATAGTTTAGCATGGGAAGCTCTGCCCCCCATAGTTTAGAATAGACAGCCCCTCTATAGTTTAGTATAGGCCGAATCCCCTATAGTTTAGAATAGACAGCATCCCCCATAAGTTAGAATATGCAACCCCCGATAGTTTAGAAAAGGAAGCCCCCCTATAGTTTAGTATAGGCAGCTCCCCCCATAGATTAGAATAGAAAAAGCCATTCTCCATAGCTTAGAATAGGCAGCATCCCCCATAGGTTAGAATAAGCAGTCCCCCTATAGTTTACCAAGGCAACCCCTCTATAGTTTAGAATAGGCAGTCTCACCCTATAGGTTAGAATAGACAGCCATCCCCCATAGTATAGAATAGGCAGCCCCCCATAGTATAAAATAGGCAGCCCCACTATAGTTTAGAATAGGCAGTCTCACCCTATAGGTTAGAATAGACAGCCCCAAATAGTTTAGAAAAGGGAGTCCCCCCATAGATTAGAGTATGCAGTACCCACACATAGTTTAGAATAGGCAGCCCCCTCCCCCAAAGATTACAATAGGTAACATCACCCATCGTTTAGAATAGGCAGCAAACCATAGTTTAGAATATTGAGCCCCCCCCCATAGTTTAGAAATGGTAGCCCCTCATAGTTCAGAATAGTCAGCCCCCCCATAGTTTAGAATAGGCAGCTCCCCCATAGTTTAGAATTGGCAGCCCCCCTCATAGTTTAGAATAGGCAGCCCCACCATAATTTAGAATAGGCAGACCCACTATTAAGACAGCCCCCCTCCCTTCCCTCATATCAAACAATATATTAAGACACCCCACTACCTCAAACATTATAGCAACATACACCCCTTTTCCCTCACACATTTTAGCAGGCCCTCTTCCCTATGGTTTAATATAAGCAGCCCCCTATAGTTTAAATAGTTTAATATAGAAAGCCTCCCCTAGAGTTTAATATAGGCAGTCCCCCTATAGTTTAGTATAGGGAGCCCCCACTATAGTTTAGGATAGGCAGCCCCCACATTAGTTTAGAATAGGAAGCCCCCTATAGTTTAAAATAGGCAGCCCCCTATAGTTTAAAATAGGCAGCCCCCTATAGTTTAATATAGACAGCCCCACCTATAGTTTAATATAGGTAGCCCCACCTATAGTTTAATATGTGCAGCCCCCCTATAGTTTAATATAGGCTACCCCCCCCCATAGTTTAGAATAGGCAGCATCCCCATAAGTTAGAATATTCAGCTCCCCCATAGTTTAGATAAGGCAGCGTCCCCATAGTTTAGAATAGGCAGCCCTGCTATAGTTTAAAATAGGCAGCCCACTCACTATAGCTTAATATAGACTGCACCCCTATAGATTACTATAGACAGCCCCCACTATAGTTTAATATAGGCAGCCCCCACTATAGTTTAAAATTGGCAGCCCCCCGTATAGATTAAAATAGGCAGCCCCCCCCCGTAGTTTAGCATAGGCAGCCATCCCATATAGTTTAGAATAGGCAGCCCCTCATAGTTTAAAACAAGAAGCTCCCCCATAGTTTAGAATAGGCAGCCCTCCATAGTATAGTATAGGCAGCCCCATCATAATTTAGAATAGACAATCCCCTTCCATACTTTATAATATGCAGCATCCCCCAGAGTTCATAATAGGCAGCAAACCTTAGTTTATAATAGGCAGCCCCCCCATAGTTTAGAAAATGTAGCCCCCTCACATTGTATTTAGAATAAGCAGCCCCTACCATAGTATTGAATAGGCAGCCCGCCCATAATTTTAGAATAGGCAGCCCCACTATTAAGACTATTAAGACAGCCCCCCTCCCTTCCCTCATATCACAATATATTAAGATCCCCCAGTACCTCACACATTATACAACATACAACCCTTTTCCCTCACACATTATAGCAGCCCCCCTCCATATAGTTTAATATAGGCAGCCCCTGTATACTTTAATTTAGGAAGCCCCCCTATAATTAAATATAGGCTGCCCCTCTTTAGTTTAATATAGGCAGCCGTGCCCCCCAATAAGTTAGAATAGGCAGCTCCCCCCAGTAGTTTAGAATAGGCAGCCATTCCCCATAGTTTAGAATAGGCAGCCGCCCCCTTTTAGTTTAGAAAAGGTAGTCCCCCTATAGTTTAGAACAGGCAGCCCCCCCATATTTTAGTATAGGCAGCCTCTCATAGTTTAGTATAGCCAGCCCCTCATAGTTTGGTATAGGTAGCCCTCCCCATCATTTTGAATAGGCAGCTAGTCACTGCCCCATTGGAGCTTATAATCTAAATCCCCTAACATACACACACACAGATTGAGAGAGACTAAGGGTAATTTAATAGAAGCCACTTAACCTACCAGTATGTTTTTGGAGTGTGGGAGGAAACCGGAGCACCCGGAGGAAACCCACGCAAACACGGGGAGAACATACAAACTCCACACAGATAAGGCCATGGTTGGGAATCGAACTCATGACCCAAATGCTGTGAGGCAGAAGTGCTAACCACTAAGCCACCATTCTGCCCACATAGCAAGCCCACATAGTTTAGAATAGATAGCCCCCCCATAGTTTAGTATAGTCAGCCCCACGTAGTTTAGTATAGGCAGCCCCCCTATAGTTTAATATAGGCATCCCCCTATAGTTTAGAATAGGCAGCCCCTGTTATAGTTTAGAATATTCAGCCCCCCATATTTTAGTATAGGCAGCATTTCCCATAGGTTAGAATAGGCAGGTCTCCTGGCTACTCACTTACCTTTAATTGAGCAGGCCAGCATTGCTTCTCACATCAGGCAAATATAGTTTAGTATAGTCAACCCCCCCATAGTTTAGTATAAGTAGCCCCCTTTAGTATACTCAGCCCCCCATAGTTTAGTGTAGGTAGCCCCCTTTAGTTTAGTATAGGTAGCCCCCCATATTTTAGTATATGCAGCCCCCTCATAGTTTAGTATAGGCAGCCCCCCCATAGTTTAGAATAGTCAGACCCTCCCATAGTTTAGAATAGGGAACCCCCAATAGTTTAGAAAAGGAAGCCCCCCTATAGTTTAATGTTTAATGTAGGCAGCCCACTCCCTATAGCTTAATATAGACTGCACCCCTATAGTTTACTATAGACAACCCCCACTATAGTTTAATATCGGCAGTACCCTTTCAGTTTAAAATTGGCAGTCCACCGTATAGATTAAAATAGGTATCCTCCCTATAGTTTAGTATAGGCAGCTCCCCCCCATACATTAGAATAGAAAGCCATTCTCCATAGCTTAGAATAGGCAGCATCCCCCATAGGTTAGAATAAGCAGTCCCCCTATAGTTTACCAAGGCAACCCCTCTATAGTTTAGAATAGGCAGTCTCACCCTATAGGTTAGAATAGACAGCCATCCCACATAGTATAGAATAGGCAGCCCCCCATAGTATAAAATAGGCAGCCCCACTATAGTTTAGAATAGGCAGTCTCACCCTATAGGTTAGAATAGACAGCCCCCAATAGTTTTGAAAAGGGAGTCCCCCCATAGATTAGAATATGCAGTACCCACACATAGTTTAGAATAGGCAGCCCCCTCCCAAAGATTACAATACGTAACATCACCCATAGTTTAGAATAGGCAGCAAACCATAGTTTAGAATATTGAGCCCCCCCCCCCCCATAGTTTAGAAATGGTAGCCCCTCATAGTTCAGAATAGTCATCCCCCCACATAGTTTAGAATTGGCAGCCCCCCTCATAGTTTAGAATAGGCAGCCCCACCATAATTTAGAATAGGCAGACCCACTATTAAGACTATTAAGACAGCCCCCCTCCCTTCCCTCATATCAAACAATATATTAAGACACCGCACTCCCTCACACATTATAGCAACATACACCCCTTTTCCCTCACACATTATAGCAGGCCCTCTTCCCTATAGTTTAATATAAGCAGCCCCCTATAGTTTAAATAGTTTAATATAGAAAGCCTCCCCTAGAGTTTAATATAGGCAGTCCCCCTATAGTTTAGTATAGGGAGCCCCCACTATAGTTTAGAATAGGCAGCCCCCTATAGTTTAAAATAGGCAGCCCCCCAATAGTTTAAAATAGGCAGCCCCCTATAGTTTAATATAGGCAGCCCCACCTATAGTTTAATATAGGTAGCCCCACCTATAGTTTAATATATTCAGCCCCCCTATAGTTTAATATAGGCAGCCCCCCTCATAGTTTAGAATAGGCAGCCCCACCATAATTTAGAATAGGCAGACCCACTATTAAGACAGCCCCCCTCCCTTCCCTCATATCACAATATATTAAGATCCCCCACTACCTCACACATTATACAACATGCACCCCTTTTCCCTCACACATTATAGCAGGCCCCCTCCATATAGTTTAATATAGGCAGCCCCTGTATACTTTAATTTAGGAAGCCCCCTATAATTAAATATAGGCTGCCCCTCTTTAGTTTAATATAGACAGCCGTGCCCCCCAATAAGTTAGAATAGGCAGCTCCCCCCAGTAGTTTAGAATAGGCAGCCATTCCCCATAATTTAGAATAGGCAGCCGCCCCCTTTTAGATTAGAATAGGTAGTCCCCCTATAGTTTAGAACAAGCAGCCCCCCCATATTTTAGTATAGGCAGCCTCTCATAGTTTAGTATAGCCAGCCCCTCATAGTTTAGTATAGGCAGCCCTCCCCATCATTTTTAATAGGCAGCTAGTCACTGCGCCATTGGATCTTATAATCTAAATCCCCTAACATACACACACACACAGATTGAGAGAGACTAAGGGCAATTTAATAGAAGCCACTTAACCTACCAGTATGTTTTTGGCGTGTGGGAGGAAACCGGAGCACCCGGAGGAAACCCACGCAAACACGGGGAGAACATACAAACTCCACACAGATAAGGCCATGGTTGGGAATCGAACTCATGACCCAAGTGCTGTGAGGCAGAAGTGCTAACCACTAAGCCACTGTGCTGCCAACATAGCAAGCCCACATAGTTTAGAATAGATAGCCCCCCCATAGTTTAGTATAGTCAGCCCCACGTAGTTTAGTATAGGCAGTCCCCCTATTGTTTAGTATAGGCAGCCCCCTATAGTTTAATATAGGCATCCCCCTATAGTTTAATATAGGCAGCCTCTGTTATAGTTTAGAATATTCAGCCCCCCATATTTTAGTATAGGCAGCATTTCCCATAGGTTAGAATAGGCAGGTCTCCTGGCTACTCACTTACCTTTAATTGAGCAGGCCAGCATTGCTTCTCACATCAGGCAAATATAGTTTAGTATAGTCAACCCCCCCATAGTTTAGTATAAGTAGCCCCCTTTAGTATACTCAGCCCCCCATAGTTTAGTATAGGTAGCCCCCTTTAGTTTAGTATTGGTAGCCCCCCATATTTTAGTATATGCAGCCCCCTCATAGTTTAGTATAGGCAGCACCCCCCATAGTTTAGAATAGTCAGCCCCTCCCATAGTTTAGAATAGGCAACCCCCCATAGTTTAGAAAAGGAAGCCCCCTAAAGTTTAATGTTTAATGTAGGCAGCCAACTCCCTATAGCTTAATATAAACTGCACCCCTATAGTTTACTATAGACAACCCCCACTATAGTTTAATATAGGCAGCCCCCACTATACTTTAAAATTGGCAGCCCCCCATATAGATTAAAATAGGCAGCCCCCCCCCCGTAGTTTAGCATAGGCAGCCATCCCATATAGTTTAGAATAGGCAGCCCCCTATAGTTTAATATAGGCTGCCCCCTCCCCCCATAGTTTAGCATGGGAAGCCCTGCCCCCCATAGTTTAGAATAGACAGCCCCTCTACAGTTTAGTATAGGCCGAATCCCCTATAGTTTAGAATAGACAGCATCCCCCATAAGTTAGAATATGCAACCCCCGATAGTTTAGAAAAGGAAGCCCCCCTATAGTTTAATGTAGGCAGCCCACTCCCTATAGTTTAATATAGACTGCACCCCTATAGTTTACTATAGACAACCCCCACTATAGTTTAATATCGGCAGAACCCTTTCAGTTTAAAATTGGCAGTCCACCGTATAGATTAAAATAGGTATCCTCCCTATAGTTTAGTATAGGCAGCTCCCCCCCATAGATTAGAATAGTAAGCCATTCTCCATAGCTTAGAATAGGCAGCATCCCCCATAGGTTAGAATAAGCAGTCCCCCTATAGTTTACCAAGGCAACCCCTCTATAGTTTAGAATAGGCAGTCTCACCCTATAGGTTAGAATAGACAGCCATCCCCCATAGTATATAATAGGCAGCCCCCCATAGTATAAAATAGGCAGCCCCACTATAGTTTAGAATAGGTAGTCTCACCCTATAGGTTAGAATAGACAGCCCCCAATAGTTTTGAAAAGGGAGTCCCCCATAGATTAGAATATGCAGTACCCACACATAGTTTAGAATAGGCAGCCCCCTTCCAAAGATTACAATAGGTAACATCACCCATAGTTTAGAATAGGCAGCAAACCATAGTTTAGAATATTGAGCCCCCCCATAGTTTAGAAATGGTAGCCCCTCATAGTTCAGAATAGTCATCCCCCCCATAGTTTAGAATTGCCAGCCCCCACCATAGTTTAGAATAGGCAGCCCCATCATAATTTAGAATAGGCAGACCCACTATTAAGACTATTAAGACAGTCCCCCTCCCTTCCCTCATATCAAACAATATATTAAGACACCGCACTCCCTCACACATTATAGCAACATACACCCCTTTTCCCTCACACATTATAGCAGGCCCTCTTCCCTATAGTTTAATATAAGCAGCCCCCTATAGTTTAAATAGTTTAATATAGAAAGCCTCCCCTAGAGTTTAATATAGGCAGTCCCCCTATAGTTTAGTATAGGGAGCCCCCACTATAGTTTAGGATAGGCAGCCGCCACTTTAGTTTAAAATAGGCAGCCCCCTATAGTTTAAAATAGGCAGCCCCCCAATAGTTTAAAATAGGCAGCCCCCTATAGTTTAATATAGGCAGCCCCACCTATAGTTTAATATAGGTAGCCCCACCTGCAGTTTAATATATTCAGCCCCCCTATAGTTTAATATAGGCTGCCCCCCCCCATAGTTCAGAATAGGCAGCATCCCCCATAATTTAGAATATTCAGATCCCCCATACTTTAGATAAGGCAGTGCCCCCATAGTTTAGAATAGGCAGCCCCACTTTAGTTTAAAATAGGCAGCCCACTCACTATAGCTTAATATAGACTGCACCCCTATAGATTACTATAGACAGCCCCCACTATAGTTTAATATAGGCAGCCCCCACTATACTTTAAAATTGGCAGCCCCCCATATAGATTAAAATAGGCAGCCCCCCCCGTAGTTTAGCATAGGCAGCCATCCCATATAGTTTAGAATAGGCAGCCTCTCATAGTTTAAAACAAGAAGCTCCCCCATAGTTTAGAATAGGCAGCCCTCCATAGTATAGTATAGGCAGCCCCACCATAATTTAGAATAGACAGTCCCCTCACATACTTTATAATAGGCAGCATCCCCCATAGTTCATATTAGGCAGCAAACCTTAGTTTATAATAGGCATCCCCTCATAGTTTAGTATAGGCAGCCCTCCAAATCATTTTGAATAGGCAGCTAGTCACTGCCCCATTGGAGCTTATAATATAAATCCCCTAACATACACACACACACAGATTGAGAGAGACTAAGGGCAATTTAATAGAAGCCAATTAACCTACCAGTATGTTTTTGGAGTGTGGGAGGAAACCGGAGCACCCAGAAGAAACCCACGCAAACACGGGGAGAACATACAAACTCCACACAGATAAGGCCATGGTTGGGAATCGAACTCATGACCCAAGTGCTGTGAGGCAGAAGTGTTAACCACTAAGCCACCGTGCTGCCCACATAGCAAACCCACATAGTTTAGAATAGATAGCCCCCCAATGGTTTAGAAAATGTAGCCCCCTTACATTGTATTTAGAATAAGCAGCCCCTACCATAGTATTGAATAGGCAGCCCGCCCATATTTTAGAATAGGCAGCCCCACTATTAAGACTATTAAGACAGCCCCACTCCCTTCCCTCATATCACAATATATTAAGATCCCCCAGTACCTCACACATTATACAACATACAACCCTTTTCCCTCACACATTATAGCAGCCCCCCTCCATATAGTTTAATATAGGCAGCCCCTGTATACTTTAATTTAGGAAGCCCCCCTATAATTAAATATAGGCTGCCCCTCTTTAGTTTAATATAGGCAGCCGTGCCCCCCAATAAGTTAAAATAAGCAGCTCCCCCTAGTAGTTTAGAATAGGCAGCCATTCCCCATAGTTTAGAATAGGCAGCCGCCCCCTTTTAGTTTAGAATAGGTAGTCCCCCTATAGTTTAGAACAGGCAGCCCCCCCCATATTTTAGAATAGGCAGCCTCTCATAGTTTAGTATAGCCAGCCCCTCATAGTTTAGTATAGGCAGCCCTCCCCATCATTTTGAATAGGCAGCTAGTCACTGCCCCATTGGAGCTTATAATCTAAATCCCCTAACATACACACACACACAGATTGAGAGAGACTAAGGGCAATTTAATAGAAGCCACTTAACCTACCAGTATGTTTTTGGAGTGTGGGAGGAAACCGGAGCACCCGGAGGAAACCCACGCAAACACGGGGAGAACATACAAACTCCACACAGATAAGGCCATGGTTGGGAATCGAACTCATGACCCAAATGCTGTGAGGCAGAAGTGCTAACCACTAAGCCACCGTGCTGCCCACATAGCAAGCCCACATAGTTTAGAATAGATAGCCCCCCATAGTTTAGTATAGTCAGCCCCACGTAGTTTAATATAGGCATCCCCCCTATAGTTTAGAATAGGCAGCCCCTGTTATAGTTTAGAATATTCAGCCCCCCATATTTTAGTATAGGCAGCATTTCCCATAGGTTAGAATAGGCAGGTCTCCTGGCTACTCACTTACCTTTAATTGAGCAGGCCAGCATTGCTTCTCACATCAGGCAAATATAGTTTAGTATAGTCAACCCCCCATAGTTTAGTATAAGTAGCCCCCTTTAGTATACTCAGCCCCCCCATAGTTTAGTATAGGTAGCCCTCTTTAGTATACTCAGCCCCCTCATAGTTTAGTATAGGTAGCCCCCTTTAGTTTAGTATAGGTAGCCCCCCATATTTTAGTATATGCAGCCCCCTCATAGTTTAGTATAGGCAGCCCCCCCATAGTTTAGAATAGTCAGCCCCTCCCATAGTTTAGAATAGGCAGCCCCTCCCATAGTTTAGAATAGACAGTACCCCCTATAGTTTAGAATAGGCAGCCCCTCCCATAGTTTAGAATAGACAGTACCCCCTATAGTTTAGAATAGGCAGCCCCTCCCATAGTTTAGAATAGACAGTACCCCCCATAGTTTAGAATAGGCAGCCCCCCCATAGTTTAGAATAGTCAGCCCCCCCTTCGTTTAGAAAAGGCAGGTCCCCCCCTACTCACTTATCTTTAATTGAGTTGGCTGGAGTCGCTCCTCACATCAGGCAGACACCCCCTGGCGAGAAAAAAAAAATTAGATAACAAAAAAGCCATATATGAGGCGGCCTTTGGGAATCTTCCCGGTATGTCCTACGCCCAATTGGCCCCTGGTTAGGGGTTTTAAAAGTTCATTGGTTGCTTCCTAAACAGATCTTTCTATATTTACAGAAGGTTTAATATTAATATATACGACTCCTGTACATCGCTAAGGTAAGCGGGCCAAAATCCATTCTCATCGTAATTGTTGATGTCTTCACCAAAATTGAATGTAAAGTCTAGCAGGATACACCACAGTTCTTTATCCATATATCTAGATCTGCACTGCTCAACAAACTTGGAAAAGGTGGTAGCTAAAGGCCATGTACTTCTCATCATTGTTAAAAATATGGATCTTGCTTTATCACATTCCAGACCTCGCTGCTCTAGGTCCCTTGCAAAATGTGAAACAAACTGATAGAAAGCCTTATAAACGATGTAGTATGTGAGCTGAGTGCAAAGATATTGACATTTTCCCTGTAACTTCTCAGGAAGGTCACACTGCAACAAGGTCATCCCGTGTAACCATTCCTCCTTTCTGATACAGCCCTTTTTCTTAGGCTCTAGTAAATAGTTCAGAGCCAACATGTTCATATCTTGGGCTTCAATCCCAACTTCCTCACAAAACTCTTGTATGCCTTTGGGCCCAATAACGTCCTCCGATCCTGCGTACTCCTGAAACCAAGCCAGGCAGCGCTTCCTAGAAAACTGATCTATCCCTATTATTCTGCCGGCTTTTCTACATTTCTTTTGGTCCACTCCATCAGTAGAGGAGGATTTCCTTTTCCTTTTCCCCGGCATATCGCTGTGAGATGAAGTATAAGGAAACAGAAGTCTGTTTCCTTATGTCTCACTGGTCGGCCGAATGATCAGATTATTCTACTTTCTATCCAACTTTGTTGCGTTCTAGAGATGCTGGAGAGCGGTCAGCAGACGTCTGTCCTCTCTCGCTGATCAACCAGAAGTGTGTAACTGTCATCATTTAAATGATGCACCTGGATTCTAAACTGCCAGTGAGTGGTCACATGACAGTATGAGAAAAACAAATCATTAAAGCTACAGTACACCTAATAAAAGGTGGTAGTGCCCCACCCCACAACTGGAGCGGCTACACGGCTACATGCAGCTGTATTTCCATATAAATTGATTTTATTAACTAACCTAATATGGCAGCGGAGGGAATGAGTTAGTGGAGTGAACAATCACAAACTGCCATTTCTTGATGGCAGCTTGTGATTGGTCCTCCCGCTCACATACCAGCCCTGTCCATGTTGTTGGCTGGGGCTGTAAGAGGAGCGGATAAGTCATGAGAAATATGGTACATACTGGGATCTAGCTAGGAGAGACTAGGGGCTAGATCTACTAAGCTGCGGGTTTGAAAAAGTGGGGATGTTGCCTATAGCAACCAATCAGATTCTAGCTATCATTTTGTAGAAGGTACTAAATAAATGAAAGCTAGAATCTGATTGGTTGCTATAGGCAACATCCCCACTTTTTGAAACCCGCAGCTTAGTAAATCTAGCCCTAGGTGGTAGAGCAGCTCTAAAGATACAAACACCTATGCAGTATTCTAATAAGGTGTAGTAAAATTAAATATAGAAAATATATTACTAAGAGTAGAGAATGCTCCAACACTTGCATATTTATTTAGATGAATTAGGTACAGACTCAAGAACACAAGAGAAACATGGGGATATGTATTTGTCTCTTGTGCCCTAAAAGCACCACATACGTAGTGGAAAGTGTGTAATGTTATAATGAAACAGACACATTTTAAAAGCTGTGTGCAGGTAAGCCTTAAGTCCAGATAAAATAACATAGCATTTGATCATGTTAGGACTGACCAGAATGGGAAGACTTTGGCGTGAGTTGGTCAGCTTAACATATACTGCAATATGTGGAACTAACATTCCCTGTCTTTAATATAGAACAGTATTTAGTTCAGCATTAATTATGTGTTTGGAGAGTGCAGAGTATCCCTGTTTTTTTTGTCTACATATGTGTGTATATATATATATATATATATATATATATATATATATATATATATATATATTAATAATGGAACCAACAAATAAACGTTCATATTATGCCACACAGTAGTGTCCCAGTTCAATTTATGCCACATTGTTCAATTTATGCCACAAATCATATTTTGCCACACAGTGATGCCCCCAAATCATATTATGTCATACAATAGTGCCCCAGTTCAATTTATGCCACAAATCATATTGTGCCCCACAATAATGTCTCCAAATCATATTATGTTACAAATTAGGCCCCAAAACAATATTATGCCACAGAGTAGTGCCCCCAAACAATATTATGCCACAGATTAATGCCCCCAAACAATATTATGCCACAGAGTACTGTCCCCAATTCATATTATGCCAAGAACAGGCTAACCCCCTGAAAAAAGGAACATTGTCAAGTTTGAAAAAAAAAGCAAAAAAAAAAATGACAATAAAATAAAGTAAATGTGACTTACCTTTACTTCATCTCCTCTCTGTGGTCGGCTGGGCTTGGCCCTCGCAGCTCCTGGATGCTGCCAGCATCGCAACGTCATGACGTGTGCAACTCTTGAAGGTGCACGTGACTTGCGCTTTACAAATTTTGGACATGGGTTGCTGCTTGTCTGGATCCTGCAATGTTGGGAGTCCTATCTGGAAAAAGAAAGGGTATATGACATTTAGAAAACTCCAACCAGCCTTGGCATTAAATAATTCACATTCACATTTAATAAGGGACAAGTGCAAGGAGGTATGGGCTTGGCTATGTAAGGTGCGCAGGTCGCTGTTCTCCCAGTTAGTCACCAGTGCAATGGAGTATGTAGAGGAATAGCAGAAGACCTGGGTACAATCCAGCAATGGCGAGGAACAAAAGGGAAAATACAGGAGAGTGGTCAGAGGTAGCCAAATTCAGGAACCACTCGGACAATATAGTACAGAATCACTTGAGCAGGAGGATAGTCACAAGACAAGCCAAGGGTCAGAATCCAAAACAGCAAACAATAGGAGCAGGGAACAGGACACAGGAACGCTGGAGATTGGTGACCCAAAATGCTGGCGAGGCATTGGTGAAAGTGGGGTCCTAATATAAGAGGAAGTGAGCCCTTGTAGAAGGAGAGTGATTTCTGAGCCACAAAACAAATGCCCCGATGCATAGCAACGGGACGCGGCTCGAATGCACATGCAGGTGCTGCGAGAGTGCTGAATACGTAAGAGTGTCCCGTTGCTAGGCAACAGGATGCGAGAAGGAATTAAGACAGGGGTCCGTTCCCCGGCACCTAGGAGAAGTGCAAGGACGGCATCTGACATATTTACTGAGAGTAAGAAAGTCTTATGATTATGAAAATGCTTTCTACTGGTTTTAAATCACACTTAAAGGAATAACAGGTAAAATAAGGGTAAAAAAGAGTCTACTGTATAAAACGTTACTACTAGTAATGATGTCTTCTCATGGTTATCAATATTTTCATGCATCATAATTGGGGATAACCCAAAACACTATCTGTTACTGTAAAAGAATAGAGGGTATCCTGAACACATGACAGTTTTAAAGTGTTAGACTTCATGGTTTACACCTGAAATTTGCAAGTTTGAAAGTTTTTGTTAATTATTCAGTGCAGACTTGTATTCCAAGTTTTGTAACCTATAAAACTGTGCTGCTTGTGCCATATTAAAGGGGATTCACTAATTCAAACTGTTTTCCCTTTTTTCCTTCACTCATATATGCCCCCCAGACTTCTAGTTGATCTTTTTATATGCACTTTCCTAGCTCCCAGGGTGCATGGTAATAGAACTGATAGCTCTACAGACCCACATCCCCCTAGTGACCCCATCTGCCGTCACCGGGGTCGGGTCTGTACTTGAGTAATGCTGGATGCGTTACAGGGTGTGCAGTGCATATGGACTTATGAGCTCAGGGTGCACTTTAACTTTTCCTTGACTTGTGTCCAGAGTGATTCAGGAAGGCAGAGCCGGATTAAAGGTGGACAGAGGCAATCTGCTCTTAGGGAGACCTGGTGTCCACTGTCTTACTTCTCCCTTCTCATCTGTCTTCCACTCATCGTTCGTCCTGTCCTGACTGTCTGTGTGACATGTGTCTAATCTACAAGGCCAAAATGGAACTACCACACTGCTAAAACACCCACCCACTGGTGAAAAGACAACTGTGAAAATAATAAAAAGAAGATAAAGTCCCAAGGGTGAGACATTGAACACGCAACCCATGTGAGGAATTCTGAATTTTCCTGTTGCAGAAAGTTGCCATCATGTTGTCCACATAATGGTGACTAAGCCAATCTACCTGAAGAATATGAGCTCCAGGAATACCGACCACTGATAAGCCTTTTAAATGTATTTTTACCAAATGGATTCTCTGTCTCAAACAACATTGATGTACTTCCATTTCCATCTGACTTTGCAATGTAAGGCATTTCTATTAAGTTGTCCAGAAGCAGTTAAAACATTTTACCCTGGATCTGAGGGCAGAGAGCGCTTTTAAATGCAGGTCTCTTCTCATGGAGCTGAGCCAAAGTCCCCGGGGTGTAATGACCCAAGCAATGAGCTCCTCATCACTGGGCATCTGATGGGTTGTGAAACAAAGGTATTGTCACGCCAATAGGGTTTCTGGGATCCGTCTTGGGACGAAGGGTCCTGAGACAGGGATGAAGTGGAAACTAGGAGGCTGGATGAAGATCTTGCTCAGAAAGAGAGTATGTGCTCTTTTTGTATATGCCAGATGTCAGGAGGAGGAATGTTGGACTGGATTCCACATTGGAATAAGCAACTGGAATCTGGACTTGGTGGACTGGAACCTGGACGTAGGAACAGAGGGACTGAACCCACGAACAGAGACTCAGTACCCGCAAGGATCCAGAAACTCAGAAGACTATAGTACCAAAACTGGGACTGAGAAGGCTCAGAACTCAGGCACCGGATTATCAGGGGTGACCACCTCCTGAGCTGTATAAGCTTGGAACTGGCCCCGGGTAACTCAGAACCTGCATCAAACCTGGATCTTGAAGCCGATACACAGAGACACAGAGATGGAAGAAGTTTAAAGACTCAGAGCAGTAACCTACTAAGAGCAGAAGCGAATAAGAAGGACATGGAGGGATTTGTATCGAGGTTACTCTAAGGATTAAGTTATGTACCTTTTGCCAAAATCTGACCATCTTAGGACAAGACCACTAAATGTGTAACAAAGAGCCTTCTTGCCCACAGGACCTCCAACAGGAATTGGGTGCATCTGGGAATATAGCTTTGAGATGAGTGGGGACCAGGTACCATCTATAAAGTAGCTTATACGCATTCTCTTTAGTCCTCACGAAAATAGAGCTTTTAGCGATTCGGGTCCTGATTTCGGCCCAATCATCAATTTCTAGTTAAATTCCCAAGTCTTCTTTCCACTTCAGCTCGTATCGATCCTTAATAGGTTGATGAAATGCCACAAGACTATAAAATGTTGAAATTAAACCGGTCGGTTGAGACCTATTCTGACAAAAAGTTTCCAAAGGGGTTAATTGGTAGAGTGTTTTAAACGCTAAGAGAGATTGAAATAAATGCCTTAGTTGAAGATATTAATAGAAACATTTATGGGGGATGTTGTGTATTCTCTGCAAATCTGCAAATTCCGGAAAGATTTGCATGGGTGCGATATCTGTCATAAACCAGAGCCCGCGATTAAACCAGTATTGAGAAAAGGATTTTGGCTGTCCAGGGGGAAAGGACGGGTTGTTCCACAATGGAAACATAATTTCAGGATTAGCTAATAATTGAAAGGCGCGAGTACTATAGTCCCAAATCTGGAGGGAGAAACGAGTAGAAGATGGAAGCAAAAGGAGTGGTGGACGATGTTTAATTGGAATCCACAAAAGGGTGTATGGCAAAAGCAACTGTATGGTATTTGCCTCTATGTCAGCCCATAGCCTAGTGTTATGTGCGTATTGTCGCTAACCAATAACGATTGTCGAACCTCGAGTTGTGTTTCCAAAGCACAAAGATTTATTCGCAAATAGTAGAATAAATATGTTCAAGCGAAGTAATAGTAAATACAGCCATTACTTATCGCAGGCGCTCTGGATCCAGTGCAGTCATTCAATCCTGAAGTCTGGGGACAAGATGTCTGCACTCTGGATCACAAGCTGCTGCTTATATACACAATCAAATACAGTAATACAATGAAGATGGTATAGCTTGCATCTATTGGTCCGGGTCTCAGGAATGTCCAAGGGGTCGTCAATCATTGGCTGGTTCATCCTAAGGAATCCAAAGGAGGGGGTCATCTCTGCAGGGGGTATGCTCTGCTCTTCCCGCCAGGATTCCTTAGTCTTAAGTAGTTCATAATTCCCTATCATTCATAACTTGCGTATGCACTCTGCGATTCCCTCGCAGAGTGAACCAAACAGTAGGATATGTAACAAGGTTCATTATGATACCACTCATGATGTTATTCCTTTAACCCGTTCCGTGTATTTCACTAATATGCATGTAACTCTGATATAAAATATAAATACTACTATATTTCGACATAACTGACTATGTGTTGCAACTACCATTAATGTGTACTATTTTATAAGTATGCGTGTTTGTGCGAATGTATGGTAAAAGACCAATTACTGTTGCTGCCACGTGTAGTGGATGCGTACGCCCTTTTACGCCGTAGCGTGCCCTTGTACATCGATGCGTACCATACGCATCTTTTCAGACAAAGACAACCAAGTTTGCTAGACTTTAATTGAAATGACTTTATCCAATTTGCTGACTTCGACACTAGTGAAGTCGAAGAGTGAAATAGAACTAGCTGGGTCAGGTATGCAGCAATGTAGTACTTTGAAAAATTTGGAAGACCCAGTCCACCCTCCGAGGTCCGACGATGAAGCGTGCGAGCTTGGACCCGTGGTCGTTTACCTGCCCAAACAAACTGCGCAACTTGTTTCTGAAGGGTTTTAAGTGCCAATGAGGGGACCCGCATAGGGACCATCTGAAATAGATAGAGAATTTGTGCTATTAGATTCATCTTTACCGCTGTCATGCGACCTAACCAAGAGATATATAGCTTATCCCATTTCTCAAGGTCTTGTTTAAGAACACTCAAGAGCCAAGGAAAATTAGCTGTATATAGCTGACTGCATTGACTTGTCAAGTAGATTCCCAAATATTTCAGTTTGTCTGGTTGCCATCTAAAATTCGTTTGCCGTTTCAGAGATTCCAGGAGGTGGGGCGTTAAGTTAAGAGACAGGATTTCAGATTTGTCCATATTGATTTTAAAGTTAGACAACTAAGTTCTTTCTGTATGGAAAGGAGGGAGGTAAGGGGTCACTGTCAGTAAGACATCATCCGCATATAAGGAGATCTTATAATCGGTTTTGACCGCTTGGATTCCTGTGATTGCTTCATTGGTCTGAACTCGAGAGGCTAAAGGTTCCATCATTAGGGCGAACAATAGAGGGGAGAGCGGACATCCTTGTCGAGTGCCATTAGCAATTTGTGACACCGGCGATGCAGCTCCATTAGCCCATACAGTAGCAGAGGTATTGAAGTACAAAGAAGCTAGCCTAGTCATAAATTGACCTTTAAAGCCCATTACCTCAAGAGTGGCTCTCATGAAGGGCCAGGAGACCCTGTCAAAGGCCTTTTCTGCGTCGAGGGAGACCACCAGAGCAGGGGTGTGCTTCGAGTTAGCTGCTTCAATGAGATTGATTGCTCGCCTTGTATTGTCCGATCCCTGTCGAGCAGGAATAAATCCCACCTGGTCAGGATGGACCAGGGCAGGGATCACTTGAGCCAGCCTGTTCGCAAGTAGTTTAGCAAATAGTTTTAGGTCTACATTCAGCAGCGAGATAGGTCTGTAGCTCTCACATTAACTAGGTTCACCACCTTCCTTAGCTATAACAATGACATGTGCTCTGGTGGTATCCCTCTCGAAGCTTTCCCCATTTTGCACTGCCCTGAAAAGTGAAAGAAGCATCAGTGCCATATCAGGCGCAAATTTTTTATAATACGATGCAGTGAGCCCATCTGGTCCTGGTGCGGCCGAGTTTCTAAGTGACTTGATAGTCTCCTTTATCTCTTTCATCGTAATGTCCACGTTGAGTATCGACAACTGTGCTTCCGTGAGACAGGCAGCCCCGCTTTCATTTTAAAATTGGCAGCCACCCGTATAGTTTAAAATAAGCAGCCCCTGTGTAGTTTAATATAGGCATCCCCCTAATTTTAGTGTGGGCAGTCCCCACCCCCATAGTTTAGAACAGACAGCCATCCCTCATAGTTTAGAATAGACAGCTCACCCCATAGTTTAGAGTAAGCAGCCCACCATAGTTTGGAATATGCAGCACCCTCCACATATTTTAGAATATGGCAGTATCCCCCATAAATTAGAATATTCAACATCCCCCTAGTGCAGAATAGACAGCCCACCTAAAGTTTAATATAGGCAACCCCCCTATAGTTTAGTATAGGCAGCTCCCCCCATAGATTAGAATAGGAGGCCATTCCCCATAGCTTAGAATAGGCAGAATCCCCCATAGTTTAGAATATGCAGCCCCCACCATAGTTTTGAATAGGGAGCCACCCCATAGTTTAGCATCGGCAACCCCACTATAAAGACAGCGCCCCTTCCTTCCCTCATATCACACAATATATTAAGACCTCCCCACTCCCTTATACATTATAGGAACATGCACCTCTTTTCCTCACACATTATAGCAGGCCCTCCTCACTATAGATTAATATAAGCAGCCCCCCTATAATTTAAATAGATTAAAATAGAATGCCTCCCCTATAGTTTAATATAGGCAGCCTCCCTATAGGTTACAATAGGCAGCCCCCCCATAGTTTAGAATAGGCAGCACCATCCATAGCTTAGAATAGGCAGCTGCCATAGATTATAATAGCTAGCCCTTCCACAGTTTAGAATATTCAGCGCCCTTATAGTTTAGAAAAGGGAGACCCTCCCATAGTTTAGAGTTTGCAGTCCCCCCCATATAGTTTAAAATAGGCAACATCCCCCATAGTTTAGAATAGGCAGGAAACCATAGTCTAGAATATTGAGCCCCCCCATAGTTTAGAAATGGTTGACCCCCATAGTTTATAATAGGCAGCCCCCCATAGTTTAGAATAGCCAACCACCCCTCACAGTATAGAATAGACAGCCCCCCTATGGTTTAGAATAGGCAGCACCCCCATAGTTTATAATAGGCTGTCCCCCCATAGTTTTGAAAAGCCAGTATCCTCCATAATTTAGAATAGGCAGCCTTCTCCCATACTTTACAATAGGAAACATCCACCATACTTTATAACAGGCAGCAAACCAAAGTTTTGATTAGGCAGCCCACGAACAGTTTAGAATAGGCAACCCACCAGAGTTTGGAATATGCAGCACCCTCAACATATTTTAAAATAAGGAAGTATACCCCATAATTTAGAATATGCAACATCCCCATAGTTTAGAATAGGCAGCCCCCCATAGTTTAGAATAGGCAGCCCTCCATAGTTTAGTATAGGCAGCCCCAACATAGTTTAGAGTAGGCATCCCCCCCATAGTTTAGTATAGGCAGCCCTCCCATAGTTTAGAATAGGCAGCCCCCCCATAGTTTAGTATAGGCTGCCCTCCCATAGTTTAGAATAGGCAGCCCCCCCATAGTTTAAAATAGGCAGCCCACATACAGTTTAATATAGGCAGTCCCCTATAGGTTAATATAGGAAGCATTATTATAGTTTAATATAGGCAGCCACTCTATAGTTAATATAGGCATTACCCTATAGTTTAATATAGACAATTCCTCTTTAGTTTAATATAGGCAGCCACCCCATAGTTCAGTATAGGCAGCTTCCCCATAGATTAGAATAGGATGCAATTCCCCATAGTTTAGAATAGGCAGCCCCAGCCATAGTTTAGAATAGGCAGACGCCATAGATTAAAATATGCAGCCCTCCCACTTTTTAGAATATGCAGCCCCCTGATAGTTTAGAAAAGGGAGTCCCCCCATAGTTTAGAATAGGCAGCCATCCCCCATAGTTTAGAATAGGCAGCAAACCATAGATAAGAAAATTGAGCCCCTCCATATTTTAGAAATGGTAGCCCCCCATAGTTCAAATTAGGCAGCCCCCCCATAGTTTAGAATAGGCAGCCCCCCCATAGTTTAGAATAGCCAGCATCCCCCATAGTTTATTATAGGCAGCCCTCCTGTACTGTAATATAGGAAGCCCCCCTATTAATTAATATAGACAGCCACCTCTATTGTTTAATATAGGCAGCCCTCCTATAATTTAATATAGGCAGCCCACTCCCTATAGCTTAATATAGGCTGCCCTCCTATAGTTTACTATAGACAGCCCCCCTTTAGTTTAGTATAGGCAGCTCTCCCCATAGATTCGAATAGGAAGCCATTACCCATAGCTTAGAATAGGCAGCATCCCCCATAGTTTAGAATACGCAGCCCCCCCATAGTTTAGTATAGGCAGCCCTCCCATAGTTTAGAATAGGCAGGCCCCCCATAGTTTAAAATAGGCATCCCCCATAGTTTAGAATAGGCAGCTCACATACAGTTTAATATAGGCAGTCCCCTATAGGTTAATATAGGAAGCATTATTATAGTTTAATATAGAATGCCACCCCATATAGTTTAATATAGGCAGCCCCCTCTATAGTTTAGAATAGTCTGCCCTCATAGTTTAGAATAGTCTGCCCCTCATAGTTTAGAATAGGCAGCCTCCCATAGTTTAGAATAGGCAGCTCTTCCACCCATAGTTTCGAATACGTAGATTCCCCATAATTTATAATAGGCAGCGCCTCCACAGTACAGAATAGGTAGCCCCACATAGATTAGAATAGGCATCTTTTCCAGTGATAGTTCAGAATAGACAGACCCCCCATAGATTAATATAGGCAGCCCTCCCTATTGTTTAATATAGAGAGCCCTCCCTATTGTTTAATATAGGAAGCCCTCCCTATAGTTTAATGTAGGCGCCCCCCTATAGTTTAATATAGGCAGCTCCCCTATAGATTAATATAGGCTGCCCCCCATAGTTTAGTATAGGCAGCCCTGCCCCCCCCATAGTTTAGAAAACGAAGCCCCCCTATAGTTTAGTATAGGCAAAATCCCCAATAGTTTAGAATAGGCAGCATCCCCATACTTAAGAATTAGCAACCCACCCACAGTTTAGAATAGGCAGCCCCCCCCCTCACATAGTTTAGAATAGGCAGAATCCCCCATAGTTTAAAATAGACAGCCTCCCCCCCATAGTTTATAGTAGCCAGCCCCCTCCATAGTTTAGAATAGGCAGGCCCCCATTGAAAAAAATAGGCAGCCCCCCACATAGTTTAGAATATGTAGCTATACCCTTAGTTTAGAATAGGCAGCCCCCTCCCATATTTTGCAATAAGCAAAATCACACATAGTTTAGAATAGGTAGCAAACCATAGTTTAGAATATTGAGCCCCCTCCATAGTTTATAAAAGGTAGCCCCCCTCATAGTTTAGAATAGTCATCCCCCTATAGTTTAGAATAGGCGGTACCCCCATAGTTTAGAATAGCCAGCATTCCCCATAGTTTAGAATAGGCAGCCCCCTCCCATACGTTACAATAGGCATCTAACCATAGTTTAGAAATGGTAGCCACCCAACATTGTGTTTGGAATAGGCAGCCTCCACCATATTTTTGAATAGGCAGCCCAGCCATAGTTAGAATAGGCAGACCCCCCGTAGTTTAGAAAAGAAAGCCCACCATAATTTAGTATAGGCAGCCCCCCCATAGTTTAGTATAGGCAGCCCCACTGTTAAGGAAGCCCCCCTTTCATTTTAAAATTGGCAGCCCCCCGTATAGTTTAAAATAGGCAGCCCCTCTGTAGTTTAATGTAGGCAGCCCCCACCCCCATAGTTTAGAACAGACAGCCATCCCTCATAGTTTAGAATAGGCAGCCCACCCCATAGTTTAGAGTAAGCATAGTTTGGAATATGCAGTACCCTCCATATATTTTAGAATATGGCAGAATTCCCCATAAATTAGAATATGCAACATTCCCATAGTTTAGAAAAGGCAGACCCCCCTAGTTTAAAATGGACAGACCCCCTATAGTTTAATATAGGCAGCCCCCCCAATGTAGTTTAATATAGGCAGCCCCTCCAATAGTTTAGAATAGGCAGCCCCCACTATAGTTTAGAATAGGCAGCCCCTCCATAGTTTAGAATAGGCAGACCCCCATAGTTTAGAATAGGCAGCGCTTCCACCCATAGTTTAGAATACGCAGCACACCCATAATTTAGAATAGGCAGCCCCTCCACAGTAAACAATAGGTAGCTCCCCATAGCTTAGAATAGGCATCCCTTCCACTGATAGTTCAGAATAGGCAGTACCACCATAGTTTAGAATAGGCAGCCGCACCCATACCTTAATATAGGCAGCCCTCCCCATAATTCAATATAGGCAACATCTCTATAGTATGATATAGGCGGCCCCATTATAGATTAATATAGGCTGCCCCCCCCATAGTTTAGCATGGGAAGCTCTGCCCCCCATAGTTTAGAATAGACAGCCCCTCTATAGTTTAGTATAGGCCGAATCCCCTATAGTTTAGAATAGACAGCATCCCCCATAAGTTAGAATATGCAACCCCCGATAGTTTAGAAAAGGAAGCCCCCCTATAGTTTAGTATAGGCAGCTCCCCCCATAGATTAGAATAGAAAGCCATTCTCCATAGCTTAGAATAGGCAGCATCCCCCATAGGTTAGAATAAGCAGTCCCCCTATAGTTTAACAAGGCAACCCCTCTATAGTTTAGAATAGGCAGTCTCACCCTTTAGGTTAGAATAGACAGCCATCCCCCATAGTATAGAATAGGCAGCCCCCCATAGTATAAAATAGGCAGCCCCCACTATAGTTTAGAATAGGCAGTCTCACCCTATAGGTTAGAATAGACAGCCCCAAATAGTTTAGAAAAGGGAGTCCCCCCATAGATTAGAGTATGCAGTACCCACACATAGTTTAGAATAGGCAGCCCCCTCCCAAAGATTACAATAGGTAACATCACCCATCGTTTAGAATAGGCAGCAAACCATAGTTTAGAATATTGAGCCCCCCCCATAGTTTAGAAATGGTAGCCCCTCATAGTTCAGAATAGTCAGCCCCCCCATAGTTTAGAATTGGCAGCCCTCCTCATAGTTTAGAATAGGCAGCCCCACCATAATTTAGAATAGGCAGACCCACTATTAAGACAGCCCCCCTCCCTTCCCTCATATCAAACAATATATTAAGACACCCCACTACCTCAAACATTATAGCAACATACACCCCTTTTCCCTCACACATTATAGCAGGCCCTCTTCCCTATGGTTTAATATAAGCAGCCCCCTATAGTTTAAATAGTTTAATATAGAAAGCCTCCCCTAGAGTTTAATATAGGCAGTCCCCCTATAGTTTAGTATAGGGAGCCCCCACTATAGTTTAGGATAGGCAGCCCCCACATTAGTTTAGAATAGGAAGCCCCCTATAGTTTAAAATAGGCAGCCCCCTATAGTTTAAAATAGGCAGCCCAATATAGTTTAATATAGGCAGCCCCACCTATAGTTTAATATAGGTAGCCCCACCTATAGTTTAATATGTGCAGCCCCCCTATAGTTTAATATAGGCTACCCCCCCCCATCGTTTAGAATAGGCAGCATCCCCATAAGTTAGAATATTCAGCTCCCCCATAGTTTAGATAAGGCAGCGCCTTCATAGTTTAGAATAGGCAGCCCCGCTATAGTTTAAAATAGGCAGCCCACTCACTATAGCTTAATATAGACTGCACCCCTATAGATTACTATAGACAGCCCCCACTATAGTTTAATATAGGCAGCCCCCACTATAGTTTAAAATTGGCAGCCCCCCGAATAGATTAAAATAGGCAGCCCCCCCCCCCCCGTAGTTTAGCATAGGCAGCCATCCCATATAGTTTAGAATAGGCAGCCCCTCATAGTTTAAAACAAGAAGCTCCCCCATAGTTTAGAATAGGCAGCCCTCCGTAGTATAGTATAGGCAGCCCCATCATAATTTAGAATAGACAATCCCCTTCCATACTTTATAATATGCAGCATCCCCCAGAGTTCATAATAGGCAGCAAACCTTAGTTTATAATAGGCAGCCCCCCCATAGTTTAGAAAATGTAGCCCCCTCACATTGTATTTAGAATAAGCAGCCCCTACCATAGTATTGAATAGGCAGCCCGCCCATAATTTTAGAATAGGCAGCCCCACTATTAAGACTATTAAGACAGTCCCCCTCCCTTCCCTCATATCACAATATATTAAGATCCCCCAGTACCTCACACATTATACAACATACAACCCTTTTCCCTCACACATTATAGCAGCCCCCCTCCATATAGTTTAATATAGGCAGCCCCTGTATACTTTAATTTAGGAAGCCCCCCTATAATTAAATATAGGCTGCCCCTCTTTAGTTTAATATAGGCAGCCGTGCCCCCCAATAAGTTAGAATAGGCAGCTCCCCCCAGTAGTTTAGAATAGGCAGCCATTCCCAATAGTTTAGAATAGGCAGCCGCCCCCTTTTAGTTTAGAAAAGGTAGTCCCCCTATAGTTTAGAACAGGCAGCCCCCCCATATTTTAGTATAGGCAGCCTCTCATAGTTTAGTATAGCCAGCCCCTCATAGTTTGGTATAGGCAGCCCTCCCCATCATTTTGAATAGGCAGCTAGTCACTGCCCCATTGGAGCTTATAATCTAAATCCCCTAACATACACACACACAGATTGAGAGAGACTAAGGGCAATTTAATAGAAGCCACTTAACCTACAAGTATGTTTTTGGAGTGTGGGAGGAAACCGGAGCACCCGGAGGAAACCCACGCAAACACGGGGAGAACATACAAACTCCACACAGATAAGGCCATGGTTGGGAATCGAACTCATGACCCAAATGCTGTGAGGCAGAAGTGCTAACCACTAAGCCACCGTTCTGCCCACATAGCAAGCCCACATAGTTTAGAATAGATAGCCCCCCATAGTTTAGTATAGTCAGCCCCACGTAGTTTAGTATAGGCAGCCCCCCTATAGTTTAATATAGGCATCCCCCTATAGTTTAGAATAGGCAGCCCCTGTTATAGTTTAGAATATTCAGCCCCCCATATTTTAGTATAGGCAGCATTTCCCATAGGTTATAATAGGCAGGTCTCCTGGCTACTCACTTACCTTTAATTGAGCAGGCCAGCATTGCTTCTCACATCAGGCAAATATAGTTTAGTATAGTCAACCCCCCCATAGTTTAGTATAAGTAGCCCCCTTTAGCATACTCAGCCCCCCATAGTTTAGTGTAGGTAGCCCCCTTTAGTTTAGTATAGGTAGCCCCCCATATTTTAGTATATGCAGCCCCCTCATAGTTTAGTATAGGCAGCCCCCCCATAGTTTAGAATAGTCAGACCCTCCCATAGTTTAGAATAGGCAACCCCCCATAGTTTAGAAAAGGAAGCCCCCCTATAGTTTAATGTTTAATGTAGGCAGCCCACTCCCTATAGCTTAATATAGACTGCACCCCTATAGTTTACTATAGACAACCCCCACTATAGTTTAATATCGGCAGAACCCTTTCAGTTTAAAATTGGCAGTCCACCGTATAGATTAAAATAGGTATCCTCCCTATAGTTTAGTATAGGCAGCTCCCCCCCATACATTAGAATAGAAAGCCAT
The DNA here is from genome assembly GCF_038048845.1 of Mixophyes fleayi. Taxonomy (NCBI): domain Eukaryota; kingdom Metazoa; phylum Chordata; class Amphibia; order Anura; family Limnodynastidae; genus Mixophyes; species Mixophyes fleayi. The sequence goes on along the minus strand of NC_134405.1, from coordinate 310,691,759 downwards.
TCTCCATAGCTTAGAATAGGCAGCATCCCCCATAGGTTAGAATAAGCAGTCCCCCTATAGTTTACCAAGGCAACCCCTCTATAGTTTAGAATAGGCAGTCTCACCCTATAGGTTAGAATAGACAGCCATCCCACATAGTATAGAATAGGCAGCCCCCCATAGTATAAAATAGGCAGCCCCACTATAGTTTAGAATAGGCAGTCTCACCCTATAGGTTAGAATAGACAGCCCCCAATAGTTTTGAAAAGGGAGTCCCCCCATAGATTAGAATATGCAGTACCCACACATAGTTTAGAATAGGCAGCCCCCTCCCAAAGATTACAATACGTAACATCACCCATAGTTTAGAATAGGCAGCAAACCATAGTTTAGAATATTGAGCCCCCCCCCATCCATAGTTTAGAAATGGTAGCCCCTCATAGTTCAGAATAGTCATCCCCCCACATAGTTTAGAATTGGCAGCCCCCCTCATAGTTTAGAATAGGCAGCCCCACCATAATTTAGAATAGGCAGACCCACTATTAAGACTATTAAGACAGCCCCCCTCCCTTCCCTCATATCAAACAATATATTAAGACACCGCACTCCCTCACACATTATAGCAACATACACCCCTTTTCCCTCACACATTAGAGCAGGCCCTCTTCCCTATAGTTTAATATAAGCAGCCCCCTATAGTTTAAATAGTTTAATATAGAAAGCCTCCCCTAGAGTTTAATATAGGCAGTCCCCCTATAGTTTAGTATAGGGAGCCCCCACTATAGTTTAGAATAGGCAGCCCCCTATAGTTTAAAATAGGCAGCCCCCCAATAGTTTAAAATAGGCAGCCCCCTATAGTTTAATATAGGCAGCCCCACCTATAGTTTAATATAGGTAGCCCCACCTATAGTTTAATATATTCAGCCCCCCTATAGTTTAATATAGGCAGCCCCCCTCATAGTTTAGAATAGGCAGCCCCACCATAATTTAGAATAGGCAGACCCACTATTAAGACAGCCCCCCTCCCTTCCCTCATATCACAATATATTAAGATCCCCCACTACCTCACACATTATACAACATGCACCCCTTTTCCCTCACACATTATAGCAGCCCCCCTCCATATAGTTTAATATAGGCAGCCCCTGTATACTTTAATTTAGGAAGCCCCCTATAATTAAATATAGGCTGCCCCTCTTTAGTTTAATATAGACAGCCGTGCCCCCCAATAAGTTAAAATAAGCAGCTCCCCCTAGTAGTTTAGAATAGGCAGCCATTCCCCATAATTTAGAATAGGCAGCCGCCCCCTTTTAGTTTAGAATAGGTAGTCCCCCTATAGTTTAGAACAGGCAGCCCCCCCCATATTTTAGTATAGGCAGCCTCTCATAGTTTAGTATAGCCAGCCCCTCATAGTTTAGTATAGGCAGCCCTCCCCATCATTTTGAATAGGCAGCTAGTCACTGCCCCATTGGAGCTTATAATCTAAATCCCCTAACATACACACACACAGATTGAGAGAGACTAAGGGCAATTTAATAGAAGCCACTTAACCTACCAGTATGTTTTTGGAGTGTGGGAGGAAACCGGAGCACCCGGAGGAAACCCACGCAAACACGGGGAGAACATACAAACTCCACACAGATAAGGCCATGGTTGGGAATCGAACTCATGACCCAAATGCTGTGAGGCAGAAGTGCTAACCACTAAGCCACCGTGCTGCCCACATAGCAAGCCCACATAGTTTAGAATAGATAGCCCCCCATAGTTTAGTATAGTCAGCCCCACGTAGTTTAATATAGGCATCCCCCCTATAGTTTAGAATAGGCAGCCCCTGTTATAGTTTAGAATATTCAGCTGTACCCCCATATTTTAGTATAGGCAGCATTTCCCATAGGTTAGAATAGGCAGGTCTCCTGGCTACTCACTTACCTTTAATTGAGCAGGTCAGCATTGCTTCTCACATCAGGCAAATATAGTTTAGTATAGTCAACCCCCCATAGTTTAGTATAAGTAGCCCCCTTTAGTATACTCAGCCCCCCCATAGTTTAGTATAGGTAGCCCTCTTTAGTATACTCAGCCCCCTCATAGTTTAGTATAGGTAGCCCCCTTAAGTTTAGTATAGGTAGCCCCCCATATTTTAGTATATGCAGCCCCCTCATAGTTTAGTATAGGCAGCCCCCCCATAGTTTAGAATAGTCAGCCCCTCCCATAGTTTAGAATAGGCAGCCCCTCCCATAGTTTAGAATAGACAGTACCCCCTATAGTTTAGAATAGGCAGCCCCCCCATAGTTTAGAATAGTCAGCCCCCCCTTCGTTTAGAAAAGGCAGGTCCCCCCCTACTCACTTATCTTTAATTGAGTTGGCTGGAGTCGCTCCTCACATCAGGCAGACACCCCCTGGCGAGAAAAAAAAATTAGATAACAAAAAAGCCATATATGAGGCGGCCTTTGGGAATCTTCCCGGTATGTCCTACGCCCAATTGGCCCCTGGTTAGGGGTTTTAAAAGTTCATTGGTTGCTTCCTAAACAGATCTTTCTATATTTACAGAAGGTTTAATATTAATATATACGACTCCTGTACATCGCTAAGGTAAGCGGGCCAAAATCCATTCTCATCGTAATTGTTGATGTCTTCACCAAAATTGAATGTAAAGTCTAGCAGGATACACCACAGTTCTTTATCCATATATCTAGATCTGCACTGCTCAACAAACTTGGAAAAGGTGGTAGCTAAAGGCCATGTACTTCTCATCATTGTTAAAAATATGGATCTTGCTTTATCACATTCCAGACCTCGCTGCTCTAGGTCCCTTGCAAAATGTGAAACAAACTGATAGAAAGCCTTATAAATGATGTAGTATGTGAGCTGAGTGCAAAGATATTGACATTTTCCCTGTAACTTCTCAGGAAGGTCACACTGTAACAGGGTCATCCCGTGTAACCATTCCTCCTTTCTGATACAGCCCTTTTTCTTAGGCTCTAGTAAATAGTTCAGAGCCAACATGTTCATATCTTGGGCTTCAATCCCAACTTCCTCACAAAACTCTTGTATGCCTTTGGGCCCAATAACGTCCTCCGATCCTGCGTACTCCTGAAACCAAGCCAGGCAGCGCTTCCTAGAAAACTGATCTATCCCTATTATTCTGCCGGCTTTTCTACATTTCTTTTGGTCCACTCCATCAGTAGAGGAGGATTTCCTTTTCCTTTTCCCCGGCATATCGCTGTGAGATGAAGTATGAGGAAACAGAAGTCTGTTTCCTTATGTCTCACTGGTCGGCCGAATGATCAGATTATTCTACTTTCTATCCAACTTTGTTGCGTTCTAGAGATGCTGGAGAGCGGTCAGCAGACGTCTGTCCTCTCTCGCTGATCAACCAGAAGTGTGTAACTGTCATCATTTAAATGATGCACCTGGATTCTAAACTGCCAGTGAGTGGTCACATGACAGTATGAGAAAAACAAATCATTAAAGCTACAGTACACCTAATAAAAGGTGGTAGTGCCCCACCCCACAACTGGAGCGGCTACACGGCTACATGCAGCTGTATTTCCATATAAATTGATTTTATTAACTAACCTAATATGGCAGCGGAGGGAATGAGTTAGTGGAGTGAACAATCACAAACTGCCATTTCTTGATGGCAGCTTGTGATTGGTCCTCCCGCTCACGTACTACCCCTGTCCATGTTGTTGGCTGGGGCTGTAAGAGGAGCAGATAAGTCATGAGAAATATGGTACATACTGGGATCTAGCTAGGAGAGACTAGGGGCTAGATCTACTAAGCTGCGGGTTTGAAAAAGTGGGGATGTTGCCTATAGCAACCAATCAGATTCTAGCTATCATTTTGTAGAAGGTACTAAATAAATGAAAGCTAGAATCTGATTGGTTGCTATAGGCAACATCCCCACTTTTTGAAACCCGCAGCTTAGTAAATCTAGCCCTAGGTGGTAGAGCAGCTCTAAAGATACAAACACCTATGCACTATTATAATAAGGTGTAGTAAAATTAAATATAGAAAATATATTACTAAGAGTAGAGAATGCTCCAACACTTGCATATTTATTTAGATGAATTAGGTACAGACTCAAGAACACAAGAGAAACATGGGGATATGTATTTGTCTCTTGTGCCCTAAAAGCACCACATACGTAGTGGAAAGTGTGTAATGTTATAATGAAACAGACACATTTTAAAAGCTGTGTGCAGGTAAGCCTTAAGTCCAGATAAAATAACATAGCATTTGATCATGTTAGGACTGACCAGAATGGGAAGACTTTGGCGTGAGTTGGTCAGCTTAACATATACTGCAATATGTGGAACTAACATTCCCTGTCTTTAATATAGAACAGTATTTAGTTCAGCATTAACTATGTGTTTGGAGAGTGCAGAGTATCCCTGTTTTTTTTGTCTACATATGTGTGTATATATATATATATATATATATATATATATATATATATATATTAATAATGGAACCAACAAATAAACGTTCATATTATGCCACACAGTAGTGTCCCAGTTCAATTTATGCCACATTGTTCAATTTATGCCACAAATCATATTTTGCCACACAGTGATGCCCCCAAATCATATTATGTCATACAATAGTGCCCCAGTTCAATTTATGCCACAAATCATATTGTGCCCCACAATAATGTCTCCAAATCATATTATGTTACAAATTAGGCCCCAAAACAATATTATGCCACAGAGTAGTGCCCCCAAACAATATTATGCCACAGATTAATGCCCCCAAACAATATTATGCCACAGAGTACTGTCCCCAATTCATATTATGCCAAGAACAGGCTAACCCCCTGAAAAAAGGAACATTGTCAAGTTTGAAAAAAAAAGCAAAAAAAAAAATGACAATAAAATAAAGTAAATGTGACTTACCTTTACTTCATCTCCTCTCTGTGGTCGGCTGGGCTTGGCCCTCGCAGCTCCTGGATGCTGCCAGCATCGCAACGTCATGACGTGTGCAACTCTTGAAGGTGCACGTGACTTGCGCTTTACAAATTTTGGACATGGGTTGCTGCTTGTCTGGATCCTGCAATGTTGGGAGTCCTATCTGGAAAAAGAAAGGGTATATGACATTTAGAAAACTCCAACCAGCCTTGGCATTAAATAATTCACATTCACATTTAATAAGGGACAAGTGCAAGGAGGTATGGGCTTGGCTATGTAAGGTGCGCAGGTCGCTGTTCTCCCAGTTAGTCACCAGTGCAATGGAGTATGTAGAGGAATAGCAGAAGACCTGGGTACAATCCAGCAATGGCGAGGAACAAAAGGGAAAATACAGGAGAGTGGTCAGAGGTAGCCAAATTCAGGAACCACTCGGACAATATAGTACAGAATCACTTGAGCAGGAGGATAGTCACAAGACAAGCCAAGGGTCAGAATCCAAAACAGCAAACAATAAGAGCAGGGAACAGGACACAGGAACACTGGAGATTGGTGACCCAAAATGCTGGCGAGGCATTGGTGAAAGTGGGGTCCTAATATAAGAGGAAGTGAGCCCTTGTAGAAGGAGAGTGATTTCTGAGCCACAAAACAAATGCCCCGATGCATAGCAATGGGACGCGGCTCGAATGCACATGCAGGTGCTGCGAGAGTGCTGAATACGTAAGAGTGTCCCGTTGCTAGGCAACAGGATGCGAGAAGGAATTAAGACAGGGGTCCGTTCCCCGGCACCTAGGAGAAGTGCAAGGACGGCATCTGACATATTTACTGACAGTAAGAAAGTCTTATGATTATGAAAATGCTTTCTACTGGTTTTAAATCACACTTAAAGGAATAACAGGTAAAATAAGGGTAAAAAAGAGTCTACTGTATAAAACGTTACTACTAGTAATGATGTCTTCTCATGGTTATCAATATTTTCATGCATCATAATTGGGGATAACTCAAAACACTATCTGTTACTGTAAAAGAATAGAGGGTATCCTGAACACATGACAGTTTTAAAGTGTTAGACTTCATGGTTTACACCTGAAATTTGCAAGTTTGAAAGTTTTTGTTAATTATTCAGTGCAGACTTGTATTCCAAGTTTTGTAACCTATAAAACTGTGCTGCTTGTGCCATATTAAAGGGGATTCACTAATTCAAACTGTTTTCCCTTTTTTCCTTCACTCATATATGCCCCCCAGACTTCTAGTTGATCTTTTTATATGCACTTTCCTAGCTCCCAGGGTGCATGGTAATAGAACTGATAGCTCTACAGACCCACATCCCCCTAGTGACCCCATCTGCCGTCACCGGGGTCGGGTCTGTACTTGAGTAATGCTGGATGCGTTACAGGGTGTGCAGTGCATATGGACTTATGAGCTCAGGGTGCACTTTAACTTTTCCTTGACTTGTGTCCAGAGTGATTCAGGAAGGCAGAGCCGGATTAAAGGTGGACAGAGGCAATCTGCTCTTAGGGAGACCTGGTGTCCACTGTCTTACTTCTCCCTTCTCATCTGTCTTCCACTCATCGTTCGTCCTGTCCTGACTGTCTGTGTGACATGTGTCTAATCTACAAGGCCAAAATGGAACTACCACACTGCTAAAACACCCACCCACTGGTGAAAAGACAACTGTGAAAATAATAAAAAGAAGATAAAGTCCCAAGGGTGAGACATTGAACACGCAACCCATGTGAGGAATTCTGAATTTTCCTGTTGCAGAAAGTTGCCATCATGTTGTCCACATAATGGTGACTAAGCCAATCTACCTGAAGAATATGAGCTCCAGGAATACCGACCACTGATAAGCCTTTTAAATGTATTTTTACCAAATGGATTCTCTGTCTCAAACAACATTGATGTACTTCCATTTCCATCTGACTTTGCAATGTAAGGCATTTCTATTAAGTTGTCCAGAAGCAGTTAAAACATTTTACCCTGGATCTGAGGGCAGAGAGCGCTTTTAAATGCAGGTCTCTTCTCATGGAGCTGAGCCAAAGTCCCCGGGGTGTAATGACCCAAGCAATGAGCTCCTCATCACTGGGCATCTGATGGGTTGTGAAACAAAGGTATTGTCACGCCAATAGGGTTTCTGGGATCCGTCTTGGGACGAAGGGTCCTGAGACAGGGATGAAGTGGAAACTAGGAGGCTGGATGAAGATCTTGCTCAGAAAGAGAGTATGTGCTCTTTTTGTATATGCCAGATGTCAGGAGGAGGAATGCTGGACTGGATTCCACATTGGAATAAGCTACTGGAATCTGGACTTGGTGGACTGGAACCTGGACGTAGGAACAGAGGGACTGAACCCACGAACAGAGACTCAGTACCCGCAAGGATCCAGAAACTCAGAAGACTATAGTACCAAAACTGGGACTGAGAAGGCTCAGAACTCAGGCACCGGATTATCAGGGGTGACCACCTCCTGAGCTGTATAAGCTTGGAACTGGCCCCGGGTAACTCAGAACCTGCATCAAACCTGGATCTTGAAGCCGATACACAGAGACACAGAGATGGAAGAAGTTTAAAGACTCAGCGCAGTAACCTACTAAGAGCAGAAGGACATGGAGGGATTTGTATCGAGGTTACTCTAAGGATTAAGTTATGTACCTTTTGCCAAAATCTGACCATCTTAGGACAAGACCACTAAATGTGTAACAAAGAGCCTTCTTGCCCACAGGACCTCCAACAGGAATTGGGTGCATCTGGGAATATAGCTTTGAGATGAGTGGGGACCAGGTACCATCTATAAAGTAGCTTATACGCATTCTCTTTAGTCCTCACGAAAATAGAGCTTTTAGCGATTCGGGTCCTGATTTCGGCCCAATCATCAATTTCTAGTTAAATTCCCAAGTCTTCTTTCCACTTCAGCTCGTATCGATCCTTAATAGGTTGATGAAATGCCACAAGACTATAAAATGTTGAAATTAAACCGGTCGGTTGAGACCTATTCTGACAAAAAGTTTCCAAAGGGGTTAATTGGTAGAGTGTTTTAAACGCTAAGAGAGATTGAAATAAATGCCTTAGTTGAAGATATTAATAGAAACATTTATGGGGGATGTTGTGTATTCTCTGCAAATCTGCAAATTCCGTAAAGATTTGCATGGGTGCGATATCTGTCATAAACCAGAGCCCGCGATTAAACCAGTATTGAGAAAAGGATTTTGGCTGTCCAGGGGGAAAGGACGGGTTGTTCCACAATGGAAACATAATTTCAGGATTAGCTAATAATTGAAAGGCGCGAGTACTATAGTCCCAAATCTGGAGGGAGAAACGAGTAGAAGATGGAAGCAAAAGGAGTGGTGGACGATGTTTAATTGGAATCCACAAAAGGGTGTATGGCGAAAGCAACTGTATGGTATTTGCCTCTATGTCAGCCCATAGCCTAGTGTTATGTGCGTATTGTCGCTAACCAATAACGATTGTCGAACCTCGAGTTGTGTTTCCAAAGCACAAAGATTTATTCGCAAATAGTAGAATAAATATGTTCAAGCGAAGTAATAGTAAATACAGCCATTACTTATCGCAGGCGCTCTGGATCCAGTGCAGTCATTCAATCCTGAAGTCTGGGGACAAGATGTCTGCACTCTGGATCACAAGCTGCTGCTTATATACACAATCAAATACAGTAATACAATGAAGATGGTATAGCTTGCATCTATTGGTCCGGGTCTCAGGAATGTCCAAGGGGTCGTCGATCATTGGCTGGTTCATCCTAAGTAATCCAAAGGAGGGGGTCATCTCTGCAGGGGGTATGCTCTGCTCTTCCCGCCAGGATTCCTTAGTCTTAAGTAGTTCATAATTCCCTATCATTCATAACTTGCGTATGCACTCTGCGATTCCCTCGCAGAGTGAACCAAACAGTAGGATATGTAACAAGGTTCATTATGATACCACTCATGATGTTATTCCTTTAACCCGTTCCGTGTATTTCACTAATATGCATGTAACTCTGATATAAAATATAAATACTACTATATTTCGACATAACTGACTATGTGTTGCAACTACCATTAATGTGTACTATTTTATAAGTATGCGTGTTTGTGCGAATGTATGGTAAAAGACCAATTACTGTTGCTGCCACGTGTAGTGGATGCGTACGCCCTTTTACGCCGTAGCGTGCCCTTGTACATCGATGCGTACCGTACGCATCTTTTCAGACAAAGACAACCAAGTTTGCTAGACTTTAATTGAAATGACTTTATCCAATTTGCTGACTTCGACACTAGTGAAGGCGAAGAGTGAAATAGAACTAGCTGGGTCAGGTGTGCAGCAATGTAGTACTTAGAAATATTTGGAAGACCCAGTCCACCCTCCGAGGTCCGACGATGAAGCGTGCGAGCTTGGACCCGTGGTCGTTTACCTGCCCAAACAAACTGCGCAACTTGTTTCTGAAGGGTTTTAAGTGCCAATGAGGGGACCCGCATAGGGACCATCTGAAATAGATAGAGAATTTGTGCTATTAGATTCATCTTTACCGCTGTCATGCGACCTAACCAAGAGATATATAGCTTATCCCATTTCTCAAGGTCTTGTTTAAGAACACTCAAGAGCCAAGGAAAATTAGCTGTATATAGCTGACTGCATTGACTTGTCAAGTAGATTCCCAAATATTTCAGTTTGTCTGGTTGCCATCTAAAATTCGTTTGCCGTTTCAGAGATTCCAGGAGGTGGGGCGTTAAGTTAAGAGACAGGATTTCAGATTTGTCCATATTGATTTTAAAGTTAGACAACTAAGTTCTTTCTGTATGGAAAGGAGGGAGGTAAGGGGTCACTGTCAGTAAGACATCATCCGCATATAAGGAGATCTTATAATCGGTTTTGACCGCTTGGATTCCTGTGATTGCTTCATTGGTCTGAACTCGAGAGGCTAAAGGTTCCATCATTAGGGCGAACAATAGAGGGGAGAGCGGACATCCTTGTCGAGTGCCATTAGCAATTTGTGACACCGGCGATACAGCTCCATTAGCCCATACAGTAGCAGAGGTATTGAAGTACAAAGAAGCTAGCCTAGTCATAAATTGACCTTTAAAGCCCATTACCTCAAGAGTGGCTCTCATGAAGGGCCAGGAGACCCTGTCAAAGGCCTTTTCTGCGTCGAGGGAGACCACCAGAGCAGGGGTGTGCTTCGAGTTAGCTGCTTCAATGAGATTGATTGCTCGCCTTGTATTGTCCGATCCCTGTCGAGCAGGAATAAATCCCACCTGGTCAGGATGGACCAGGGCAGGGATCACTTGAGCCAGCCTGTTCGCAAGTAGTCTAGCAAATAGTTTTAGGTCTACATTCAGCAGCGAGATAGGTCTGTAGCTCTCACATTAACTAGGTTCACCACCTTCCTTAGCTATAACAATGACATGTGCTCTGGTGGTATCCCTCTCGAAGCTTTCCCCATTTTGCACTGCCCTGAAAAGTGAAAGAAGCATCAGTGCCATATCAGGCGCAAATTTTTTATAATACGATGCAGTGAGCCCATCTGGTCCTGGTGCGGCCGAGTTTCTAAGTGACTTGATAGTCTCCTTTATCTCTTTCATCGTAATGTCCACGTTGAGTATCGACAACTGTGCTTCCGTGAGACAGGCAGCCCCGCTTTCATTTTAAAATTGGCAGCCACCCGTATAGTTTAAAATAAGCAGCCCCTGTGTAGTTTAATATAGGCATCCCCCTAATTTTAGTGTGGGCAGTCCCCACCCCCATAGTTTAGAACAGACAGCCATCCCTCATAGTTTAGAATAGACAGCTCACCCCATAGTTTAGAGTAAGCATCCCCCCATAGTTTAGTATAGGCAGCCCTCCCATAGTTTAGAATAGGCAGCCCCCCCATAGTTTAGTATAGGCTGCCCTCCCATAGTTTAGAATAGGCAGCCCCCCATAGTTTAAAATAGGCATCCCCCTATAGTTTAGAATAGGCAGCCCACATACAGTTTAATATAGGCAGTCCCCTATAGGTTAATCTAGGAAGCATTATTATAGTTTAATATAGGCAGCCACTCTATAGTTTATATAGGCATTACCCTATAGTTTAATATAGACAATTCCCCTTTAGTTTAATATAGGCAGCCACCCCATAGTTCAGTATAGGCAGCTTCCCCCTTAGATTAGAATAGGAAGCAATTCCCCATAGTTTAGAATAGGCAGCCCCAGCCATAGTTTAGAATAGGCAGACGCCATAGATTAAAATATGCAGCCCTCCCACTTTTTAGAATATGCAGCCCCCTGATAGTGTAGAAAAGGGAGTCCCCCCATAGTTTAGAATAGGCAGTCATCCCCCATAGTTTAGAATAGGCACCAAACCATAGATAAGAAAATTGAGCCCCTCCATATTTTAGAAATGGTAGCCCCCCATAGTTCAAAATAGGCAGCCCCCCATAGTTTAGAATAGGCAGTCCCCCCATAGTTTAGAACAGCCAGCATCCCCACATAATTTAGAATAGGTAGCCCCCTCCCTTACTTTACAATAGACAGCATCCCCATAGTTTGTAACAGGAAGCAAACCATAGTTTTGAATAGGCAGCCCCCCCATAGTTTAGAATAGCCAGCATCCCCCATAGTTTATTATAGGCAGCCCTCCTATACTGTAATATAGGAAGCGCCCCTATTAATTAATATAGACAGCCACCTCTATTGTTTAATATAGGCAGCCCTCCTATAATTTATTATAGGCAGCCCACTCCTTATAGCTTAATATAGGCTGCCCTCCTATAGTTTACTATAGACAGCCCCCCTTTAGTTTAGTATAGGCAGCTCTCCCCATAGATTCGAATAGGAAGCCATTACCCATAGCTTAGAATAGGCAGCATCCCCCATAGTTTAGAATATGCAGCCCCCACCATAGTTTTGAACAGGGACCCCCGACTCCCTTACACACTATAGCAGGCCCTCCTCCTCATAGTTTAATATAGAATATATAATTTAAATTAGTTTAATATAGAATGCCACCCCATATAGTTTAATATAGGCAGCCCCCTCTATAGTTTAGAATAGTCTGCCCCCATAGTTTAGAATAGTCTGCCCCTCATAGTTTAGAATAGGCAGCCTCCCATAGTTTAGACTAGGCAGCTCTTCCACCCATAGTTTCAAATACGTAGCTTCCCCATAATTTATAATAGGCAGCGCCTCCACAGTACAGAATAGGTAGCCCCACATAGATTAGAATAGGCATCTTTTCCAGGGATAGTTCAGAATAGACAGACCCCCCATAGATTAATATAGGCAGCCCTCCCTATTGTTTAATATAGGCAGCCCTCCCTATTGTTTAATATAGGCAGCCCTCCCTATAGTTTAACGTAGGCAGCCCCCCTATAGTTTAATATAGGCAGCTCCTATATAGATCAATATAGGCTTCCCTTCCATAGTTTAGAATAGGCATCATTTCCACGGATAGTTCAGAATAGGCAGCCCCATCATAGATTAATATAGGCACTCCCCTATAGTTTAATACAGGCAGCCCCCCCAATAGTTTAATATAGGCAGCTCCCCTATAGATTAATATAGGCTGCCCCCCATAGTTTAGTATAGGCAGCCCTGCCCCCCCATAGTTTAGAAAATGAAGCCCCCCTATAGTTTAGTATAGGCAAAATCCCCAATAGTTTAGAATAGGCAGCATCCCCATACTTTAGAATTAGCAACCCACCCACAGTTTAGAATAGGCAGCCCCCCTCACAGAGTTTAGAATAGGCAGAATCCCCCATAGTTTATAGTAGCCAGCCCCCTCCATAGTTTAGAATAGGCAGGCCCCCATTGAAAAAAATAGGCAGCCCCCCACATAGTTTAGAATATGTAGCTATACCCTTAGTTTAGAATAGGCAGCCCCCTCCCATATTTTGCAATAAGCAAAATCACACATAGTTTAGAATAGGTAGCAAACTACAGTTTAGAATATTGAGCCCCCTCCATAGTTTATAAAAGGTAGCCCCCCTCATAGTTTAGAATAGTCATCCCCCTATAGTTTAGAATAGGCGGTACCCCCATAGTTTAGAATAGCCAGCATTCCCCATAGTTTAGAATAGGCAGCCCCCTCCTATACGTTACAATAGGCATCTAACCATAGTTTAGAAATGGTAGCCACCCAACATTGTGTTTAGAATAGGCAGCCTCCACCATATTTTTGAATAGGCAGCCCAGCCATAGTTAGAATAGGCAGACCCCCCGTAGTTTAGAAAAGAAAGCCCACCATAATTTAGTATAGGCAGCCCTCCCATAGTTTAGTATAGGCAGCCCCACTGTTAAGGCAGCCCCCCATTCATTTTAAAATTGGCAGCCCCCCGTATAGTTTAAAATAGGCAGCCCCTCTGTAGTTTAATGTAGGCAGCCCCCACCCCCATAGTTTAGAACAGACAGCCATCCCTCATAGTTTAGAATAGGCAGCCCACCCCATAGTTTAGAGTAAGCATAGTTTGGAATATGCAGTACCCTCCATATATTTTAGAATATGGCAGAATTCCCCATAAATTAGAATATGCAACATTCCCATAGTTTAGAAAAGGCAGACCCCCCTAGTTTAAAATGGGCAGACCCCCTATAGTTTAATATAGGCAGCCCACTCACTATAGCTTAATATAGACTGCACCCCTATAGTTTAATATAGGCAGCCCCCCCCATGTAGTTTAATATAGGCAGCCCCTCCAATAGTTTAGAATAGGCAGCCCCCACTATAGTTTAGAATAGGCAGCCCCTCCATAGTTTAGAATAGGCAGACCCCCATAGTTTAGAATAGGCAGCGCTTCCACCCATAGTTTAGAATATGCAGCACACCCATAATTTAGAATAGGCAGCCCCTCCACAGTAAACAATAGGTAGCTCCCCATAGAATAGGCATCCCTTCCACTGATAGTTCAGAATAGGCAGTACCACCATAGTTTAGAATAGGCAGCCGGACCCATACCTTAATATAGGCAGCCCTCCCCATAATTCAATATAGGCAACATCTCTATAGTATGATATAGGCAGCCCCCTATAGATTAATATAGGCTGCCCCCCCCCATAGTTTAGTATAGGCAGCCCCCCATAATTTAGAATAGGCAGCCCCCCCCTATAGTTTAGTACAGGCAGAATCCCATGTAGTTTAATATAGGCAGCCCCCTATAGTTTAATATAGGCTGCCCCCTCTCCCCATAGTTTAGCATGGGAAGTCCTGCCACCCCATAGTTTAGAATAGACAGCCCCTCTATAGTTTAGTATAGGCCGAATCCCCTATAGTTTAGAATAGACAGCATCCCCCATAAGTTAGAATATGCAACCCACGATAGTTTAGAAAAGGAAGCCCCCCTATAGTTTAATGTAGGCAGCCCACTCCCTATAGCTTAATATAGACTGCACCCCTATAGTTTACTATAGACAACCCCCACTATAGTTTAATATCGGCAGAACCCTTTCAGTTTAAAATTGGCAGCCCACCGTATAGATAAAAACAGGCATCCCCCTATAGTTTAGTATAGGCAGCTCCCCCCATAGATTAGAATAGAAAGCCATTCTCCATAGCTTAGAATAGGCAGCATCCTCCATAGGTTAGAATAAGCAGTCCCCCTATAGTTTACCAAGGCAACCCCTCTATAGTTTAGAATAGGCAGTCTCACCCTATAGGTTAGAATAGACAGCCATCCCCCATAGTATAGAATAGGCAGCCCCCCATAGCATAAAATAGGCAGCCCCACTTTAGTTTAGAATAGGCAGTCTCACCCTATAGGTTCGAATAGACAGCCCCCAACAGTTTAGAAAAGGGAGTCCCCCCATAGATTAGAATATGCAGTACCCACACATAGTTTAGAATAGGCAGCCCCCTCCCAAAGATTACAATAGGTAACATCACCCATAGTTTAGAATAGGCAGCAAACCATAGTTTAGAATATTGAGCCCCCCCTAGTTTAGAAATGGTAGCCCCTCATAGTTCAGAATAGTCATCCCCCCATAGTTCAGAATAGGCAGCTCCCCCATAGTTTAGAATTGGCAGCCCCCCTCATAGTTTAGAATAGGCAGCCCCACCATAATTTAGAATAGGCAGACCCACTATTAAGACTATTAAGACAGCCCCCCTCCCTTCCCTCATATCAAACAATATATTAAGACACCCCACTCCCTCACACATTATAGCAACATACACCCCTTTTCCCTCACACATTATAGCATGCCCTCTTCCCTATAGTTTAATATAAGCAGCCCCCTATAGTTTAAATAGTTTAATACAGAGAGCCTCCCCTAGAGTTTAATATAGGCAGTCCCCCTATAGTTTAGTATAGGGAGCCCCCACTATAGTTTAGGATAGGCAGCCCCCACTTTAGTTTAGAATAGGCAGCTCCCTATAGTTTAAAATAGGCAGCCCCCCTATAGCTTAAAATAGGCAGCCCCCTATAGTTTAATATAGGCAGCTCCACCTATAGTTTAATATAGGTAGCCCCACCTATAGTTTAATATATGCAGCCCCCACTATAGTTTAATATAGGCAGCCCCCACTATAGTTTAAAATTGGCAGCCCCCCGTATAGATTAAAATAGGCAGCCCCCCCCCGTAGTTTAGCATAGGCAGCCATCCCATATAGTTTAGAATAGGCAGCCCCTCATAGTTTAAAACAAGAAGCTCCCCCATAGTTTAGAATAGGCAGCCCTACATTGTATAGTATAGGCAGCCCCACCATAATTTAGAATAGACAGTCCCCTCCCATACTTTATAATATGCAGCATCCCCCAGAGTTCATAATAGGCAGCAAACCTTAGTTTATAATAGGCAGCCCCCCCATAGTTTAGAAAATGTAGCCCTCTCACATTGTATTTAGAATAAGCAGCCCCTACCATAGTATTGAATAGGCAGCCCGCCCATAATTTTAGAATAGGCAGCCCCACTATTAAGACTATTAAGACAGCCCCCCTCCCTTCCCTCATATCACACAATATATTAAGATTCCCCACTACCTCACACATTATACAACATACACCCTTTTTCCCTCACACATTATAGCAGCCCCCCCTCCATATAGTTTAATATAGGCAGCCCCTGTCACTTTAATTTAGGAAGCCCCCCAATAATTAAATATAGTCTGCCCCTCTTTAGTTTAATATAGGCAGCCGTGCCCCCCAATAAGTTACAATAGGCAGCCCCCCACCCCCGGTAGTTTAGAATAGGCAGCCATTCCCCATAGTTTAGAATAGGCATTACCCTCTTATACTTTACAATAGGCAGCCCCACATATTGTGTTTAGAATAGGCAGCCCCCCATAGTGTAGAATAGGCAGCCCCCCCTTTTAGTTTAAAATAGGTAGTCCCCCTATAGTTTAGAACAGGCAGCCCCCCCATATTTTAGTATAGGCATCCCCTCATAGTTTAGTATAGGCAGCCCTCCAAATCATTTTGAATAGGCAGCTAGTCACTGCCCCATTGGAGCTTATAATCTAAATCCCCTGTCGAAGTCAGCAAATTGGATAAAGTCATTTCAATTAAAGTCTAGCAAACTTGGTTATCTTTGTCTGAAAAGATGCGTACGGTACGCATCGACGTACAAGGGCACGCTACGGCGTGAATGGGCGTACGCATCCACTACATGTGGCAGCAACAGTAATTGGTCTTTTACCATACATTCGCACAAACACGCATACTTATAAAATAGTACACATTAATGGTAGTTGCAACATATAGTCAGTTATGTCGAAATATAGTAGTATTTATATGTTATATCAGAGTTACATGCATATTAGTGAAATACACGGAACGGGTTAAAGGAATAACATCATGAGTGGTATCATAATGAACCTTGTTACATATCCTACTGTTTGGTTCACTCTGCGAGGGAATCGCAGAGTGCATACGCAAGTTATGATTGATAGGGAATTATGAACTACTTAAGACTAAGGAATCCTGGCGGGAAGAGCAGAGCATACCCCCTGCAGAGATGACCCCCTCCTTTGGATTCCTTAGGATGAACCAGCCAATGATTGACGACCCCTTGGACATTCCTGAGACCTGGACCAATAGATGCAAGCTATACCATCTTCATTGTATTACTGTATTTGATTGTGTATATAAGCAGCAGCTTGTGATCCAGAGTGCAGACTTCTTGTCCCCAGACTTCAGGATTGAATGACTGCACTGGATCCAGAGCGCCTGCCATAAGTAACGGCTGTATTTACTATTACTTCGCTTGAGCATATTATTCTACTTATTTGCGAATAAATCTTTGTGCTTTGGAAACACAAATCGAGGTTCGACAATCGTTATTGGTTAGCGACAATACGCACATAACAATTTGGGGGCTCGTGAGCTTTGGAGGTTTCGTTGCCAATGATACGCAAGACCAACGGATTTCGGTTCCTCAACAAAGGGTGGAGACGCGTCATAAACGGGTAAGAACGCATGGTGTTCAAAACCTGAATTATACTCTGTGTTGCAAAACCGAATGTCCGTTTTGCATTATCTAGGGCACGCTAACTAGAACCTAGGGACAAAAGAGAAAACTGTTTCTTTTTACTGTCATTGTGCGTTTTAACTGTATTGCATTGCTTAGCGTATGTGTATTTCCTGCTGTGCGTACGCGAACTTCTGGTAGACTTGCCACGTGGTTAAACAATCGTTTTGATAGTTATTGTACATGTATAGTATAATTACTTGTGAAAGCCTCTGAGACATTATTACTTTTGTTGGGAACTTTTGATTTTCTGCGCAGAAAAGGTGTATAGTGTGTGATGTTGTAACGTAGATACACTGTTTATTATTCATTGGTTCTCAGTTGCTGTCTGACGAGGCGGATTGCCCAACTGAAGGACGGTATACAGGGCAGGTATACCGAATGCGAAAACGTGTTTTTCGCAAAGCGCTACCAATAGATCGCAAGGTTTTCTAATAATTAGTATTGGTAGGCAGTGCGATCCGATCGCACCGTTAGTGCGAATTGGTGAAGCAGCTAGGAGGAATTATACTGGAAAGGCAGGTTGATTGTATTAACTTGCGCTCCCAGCGATAATAAACTCAGCAGATTTTATGTGGTTGAGCCAGGGTATCGAGGAGCTGATAGCCCTTGGGGCCCACAGTGATATTTCTGTATTAGGGATCCTCGCCTGGTGCGAGAAAAGCGAGTGAACGCGGCTAAAGGAAATACGTTCACCGAGCATTATAGATCTCTAGCGGTGAGTATAGCAACAGAGTTGAAATTATTAGGTGGAAAGAACAGAGCATTGCGGTGTGTCTGTATTTCACATTTGGCCGGAAGGAACAGAGCATTGCGGTGTGTCTGTGTTCCGGGTAGAAGGTATATTGTTCAACATGGGTGCTAAGCATACGCTAGAGATGGTCAGTGTACTGCCTAAGGAAGGCCCTATTGGTTCAGCTAGGTTTCTCATGTGTAAGAAATATGGTGCATATGCAACTGTGTATTGTGACACGTGGGTCGGGATGACCAAAGCTTGTGATAGGCCTTTTCCAACAATAGGGAGTTTTAATGCAGAGGTACTAAATACTGTAAAAGATAAAGTATGGTTGATCAAGTCAACGAAAAAGAGAAATAGACATAATGATTGTTTAAAATTGTGGCAAATGGAAGGTAACACGTGGCAGAGCAGCGAATGCAAACCGGAAGTAGGCGTGGCGAAAAGCGTGCGCGAGGCGGATATAACCATTGAGAAGCGTGGCGAACTCAGCGCAAGCGCGCCCCCGCCACCTTATGTGGCGGGAGGGGTAAGTACAGCCGTTGTTAAAATAGAAAGATTGCTAAATTGTACCCTGTTTTAAGCCAGTTTCAATCAAGTGTATCTGAAAATGAAGATGAACCCACTGTGATTTCGGCCATTGCCCACGCTGTTAGTGCACTAGAGGCTCAGCGCAAGTATGAGAAAATGGCTGAGATAGGTGAGAGTAGCGTGATCACTAGGAGTGAAAGCGTTCTAAATCTAGGACCAGTAAATCCTGTAGTGTCTCCTGAAGTCAGTGTACCAGAGGGTGCGTTCCCGATCCGCACAATATCAGTTCCCAATGGGAAACCGGATAAGGATGGTGTAGTTCCTTTAAGAAATGTTACAATGCATTGTCCCTGGACTAGATCAGAATTACGTTCCATTATGATTGAATTCCCGGACCCTAGAAAGGAGTTAGCTAAATGTCAGAAATTTGTTAAAGACTTAGGAAATGCTCACGAACCAACCAGTAAGGATTGGCGGGTAGTGTTGAGGGCGTGTCTTCCTCCCAATACTAACATACAAAAATTTATTGAAGATTGTTTGTTGGAGGAAGATGACACCTTGACTGATGAGATTAACCAATGGAATATAGAACAAATTGTCAAACACTTAGCCATCTGTTTTCCAGTAGTAGTAAATTGGAGTAAGATTTTCACCGTTAAACAAAAGGATAGTGAAACTGCCTCAGATATTACTTTGCTAGAGCTATAACAGCGATCGCACGATTTACTGGGATATCCAACATAAGTGAGGAGCCACATCACAGAGAGGTAGCTGTAGGAGTACTGATGGACGGCCTTAGAGAAAATTTAAAGACGAGGGTACAAACCATATTACCTAATTGGAGAGGCGTCATGGTAGACTCTCTTAGGGAGTCTGCTGTGGAGCATGACAAGAACCTTTTTAGAAAAAGGGAGGAGAAAAGTGATAAGTTAATGACGGTAAGTATACAGGCTCTAGAAGGGGTGCATACACGACCACCAGCATACAACCCATATAACAGGAAACCTAAAGTGATCAGGTGTTTCAACTGTAACGAGGAAGGACATTACAGGAGAGATTGTAAAAAGGAAAGACTCAATACACATAGGGGTGGGTCACATAGATATCCTCCAAGGAGGGATTCACATAGACTAGAAGACTCACATCTACCCGCGCATATTACGGCAGCAAATGCTGCGCGGGAAATCAATAGTCAGCGCTAGGGGTCAGGTCATACCTGTAGTCTACAGCCAGTGAGGTTAACTGAGAGTCAGAGTGAAGAACCAACAATGATAGTTGACATAGCTGGTAGGAAACAAACTTTTCTTGTAGATACAGGGGCGGCCCGATCTGTGATAACCTCTCCTTTCAATCTACAGGTGACGAGTAAAACTATTCCAGCTATGGGGGTAACGGGAAAAGTGTTACGTTATCCTCTAACTAAACCCGCTGAAGTTACTATCGGCCCTCTGCATACTAAGCATTCGTTTCTCTTAGCTGCAGCGGCTCCTACTAACTTGCTAGGGAGAGACTTGTTATGTAAAATGGGATGTGTCATATACTGTACTTCAGATGGTGTGTTCCTAGATATACCCGAGAAGGTTGCACATGAGGTACAGGACATATTGGACACCCCTCAAAGGTTAATGTTACACTCTCCTGTTATAGAACAAAGTCCATCTCAAGTAAAGGGGATGTTGCTGGAAATACCAGGTTCCCTATGGACCAGAGATGGACAGGACACTGAACTGATGGCAAACGTAGCCCCTGTCATGGTCAATCTAAAAAGTGGTAGGATAGCTCCAAAAATCCCACAGTATCCATTAAAACCGGAGGTGGAACTAGGGGTATATCCTGTTATTGAGAGGCTGTTACAACAAGGGATTTTAATTCGTACAGCCAGTACAGCAAATAGTCCCATTTTCCCTGTGAAGAAGAATGGGGGGAGGGGCTATAGATTAGTCCAGGACTTAAGGGGAATTAACAAAGTTGTTGAGAGCCAATTCCCCGTAGTGCCGAATCCAGCCGTCATCCTCATGCAGATTCCACCGTCTGCTAGTCATTTTACTGTCATTGATCTATGTTCTGCTTTCTTCTCAGTCCCTCTTCACCCTGACTGCCAATACCTTTTTGCATTCTCCTACAGGGGAGTGCAATACACATGGACCAGACTACCCCAGGGGTTCATTGACAGCCCCAGTATTTTCTCCCAAGCCTTACATGACTGTTTGCAATCCTTTCAATCCCACAATGGGTCTGTTCTAATTCAATATGTGGACGATTTGTTGTTGTGCTCTGATTCTTTTATGTCATGTTTACATGATACTAAATTGTTGTTGCTTCATCTTTCACAAACAGGGCACAAGGTGGCAAAGGATAAATTACAGCCATGTCAGACTAAGGTCAAATACTTAGGACACTGCCTCACTAAGGGGCTAAGACACCTGACAACCGACAGAATTGAGGCCATACAACACATGACCCTGCCGCAGAGCCAGAAGCAGATTCGTACTTTCTTGGGGATGTGTGGATACTGTAGGTCCTGGATCCCAGGTTTTTCTATTCTGGCATTACCATTGCAGGAGCTAGTCTCTCCCTCAAAACCAGAACGTGTTGTACACACAGAAGAGTCAGAGCAAGCGTTCTTTAATCTTAAAGATAGTCTGACTAGAGCACCTGCATTGGGAATACCTGATTATGGAAAGCCTTTTGAGCTATTTTGTACAGAAGCTGATGGTTGTGCAGCAGGTGTCCTCGCACAGAAACATGGTGACGCTAGGAGACCGGTAGCATACTACAGTGGACAATTAGACAATGTTGCAAGATCACTCCCAACATGTCTCAGAAGTGTAGCAGCAACGGCTCTTCTGGTGAGTAAGAGCAAGGACGTAGTATTAGGACATAATTCAACCATCTATACACCCCATGCTGTATCAGCTCTGTTAAATTCAGCCCAAACCAGACATATTTCTTCAGCTAGATTCACAAAGTGGGAACTAGCCCTGATGGCACCCTCAAACATCACCATCAAACAATGTAGCACCTTAAATCCAGCTACATACCTTCCATATGTGTCTCAAGAGACACAAAGGGTGGGAGATGAGGAGACCCTGGTTGATGATGAGTTAGGCAAGAATACTGACACGCATGACTGTATGGAACACCTGAACCAGACCTTTAGTGCAAGGCCCGACATACGTGACACCCCCTTAGAAAATGTAGATTTTACGTTTTATACAGACGGAAGTTGCCATAGACAAACAGAGACAGGAGAGCTATGTACTGGTTACGCTGTTGTAGACGACCAGGATGTGGTAGAAGCTGAACCCCTTGGCCCACCTCACTCAGCCCAGGTGGCGGAACTAGTAGCACTAAGGAGAGCGTGTGAATTGGCAGAGGGTAAATCAGCCAACATATATACTGACTCTAGGTACGCCTTCGGGGGAAGTGCACGATTTTGGGGCCCTTTGGCGTCTTAGAAACTTTACGACAGCAGCAGGTACACCAGTGGCACACTCACAACACATAAAAGGACTTCTGACAGCGATACAGTTACCCAGAACAGTAGCCGTCATAAAGTGCAAAGCCCATACCTTTGAAGAAGACCCAGTGTCATTGGGCAACAACAGGGCAGACGAAACTGCTAAATGGGCAGCAGGGCAACCTATGACTGTATCGACCGAGACTATGATGGTTTTTCAGACATTAGACATGCAGAAATTAATTGAAATGCAAGATTTGTGTTCCCTGCAGGAAAAGGCGGTCTGGAAGGCGAAGGGATGTGGTCAAGAGTCCTCAGGACTCTGGAGGGACGGACAAGGTAAGCCTGTAGCTCCCCGAACATACTATCCAAGCCTGGCTGAAGCAGCACACGGCCTGACTCACCTGGGTAAAGAAGGTATGCGCAAACTGGTGAGAGCATACTGGTGTGCTCCCGGATTTTCCTCTCAGGCTGGTAAGAAAGCAATGTCATTTCTTACTTGTTTGAGGAGAAATGTTGGGAAAACTATTCCAAATGAGCCATCCCACATCCCTCCTACAGACGGACCTTTTCAGGTAATACAAATTGACTATATCCAATTACCACCGTGCAGGAATCTAAAGTATGTGTTAGTGTGTATTGATGTGTTTTCCGGTTGGATAGAAGCATATCCGGCAGCCACTAATACTGCTGTGTTCACTGCAAAGAAAATTGTACAAGACTTTGTCTGTAGGTTCGGTATCCCTAGAATCATTGAAAGTGATAGGTATACCCATTTTACTGGTGATGTCTTCCAAAATATGTGTAAACTCATGGGAATCAGTAGCAGACTTTACACCCCTTACCGACCACAAGCCAGTGGTAAGGTGGAGAGAGTAAACGGTACTATAAAGAACAAACTGGGTAAGATAATGGCTGAAACTGGGTTGGCATGGCCTGAGGCTTTGCCGTTGGTCCTCCATAGCATTCGAACCACTCCTAGACCTCCTCTTAATCTGTCCCCCTTTGAGATACTGTTCGGACGACAACCTCATTTGATCGTGAGTCCACAAGACGACTTAAAGTGTAATAATGAAGTGACTGTACAATATCTTATAAGAATGAGTAGACAGCTGAAACAACAACAACAAAAACTAAAAATGCTGTCACCTGGTATGCCAGAGACGAACTGTCATGATGTTGAACCTGGAGACTATGTTATGATCCGCAATTTCTTACGTTCAGGTTGTTTAACAGACCGTTGGGAAGGCCCGTACCAAGTGCTGCTGACCAGTACTACATCACTGAAGGTTGCAGAGAGAGACACTTGGGTCCATTCCACCCACTGCAGGAGAGTCCATAATCCGGAGAAAGTGCAAGACAAAACTCAGACCGACGACATAGAGCTGTCACTTGTGAGCCTGTTCCGGGAGACCTAAAGCCTGCAGTTGAGACACCTGAACCAGAGACGTTGCCTCAGAACTATCTTTACAGCGATGGAGTGGCGGTTTTTGTTTTCCTTTTGTTCCAGGATTTTCCTTGTTTTTACTTTTTCTAGGACATTCTATTTTTGTGAAGGAGGATGGAGGACGGAGGAGAGTTCTGGGAGTGATACGGATGAAATGGAGGCCGAAGAAAAGTTAATAGGATATCCTGAGCAGCCCATTATCAAACTTGGTCCAGGGGTTATGAAAAGGTCTGCTAGCTCAGGAACTCGGAGGCAGTGTGAGGGGCTATTGTCTGATGAGTATTGTATCTGCAAGTTCTGCAACTCCCTAGTTAAAGAGAGATGCATCCAACGATGCCAGTCCCCCAGTACTCTGAATATAGGCGGGCATCCTTTGGAGGATTATCACTCCCTGGTGGGTAAGGTGCTAAACCAAACCGAGTGTTGGGTGTGCTCTCACGTGCCTCAAGGGCAGCATAACATAGGACTAGTGCCATTCCCTCTAAACATATCCGAAGTACTCGAATTAAGGGGTGGGAGGCCCATAGAAGGGAGGTACAATAACACTAGGTCCCCTAGTCTGACGCTTCGACAATACTCCATAGGCAGATCTTTGCTGTGCCTAAACATATCTCATGCAAAGCGCCTGGAGAATTGGGAGGCTGACCTATCAGATCAGACAACGGCTCGCCACTCTCATTTTAGAGAGAGACTCACAAGGTCACTACTAGGCAGGAATGTTGATGGAAGTCACAAGTTAGGGCGTATAACCAAACATAAGAAGGTATCCATTGGAAAAGTCTCTACAGATAAATGTGAAAATGTCATTAATGCCGACACGTGTCTAGAGCAGATGGAGACACTAGGCATGGGTAGTTTTATCAAAACTCTGTGTGATATAATTCATGGGCATACTGTTCCTTATGTTCTCCCTGATGATGTGTATTTTGTTTGTGGAAGGAAAGCTTATTCCTGGGTGACTCCGAGTTCCAAGGGCTTGTGTTTCTTAGCCAAACTGGTTCCTGAAATCATGACTATTACTCATGAAGAAATGGTTGGTATTCACAAGACTACATCACCACCATACATACACACACAGTATGAACACCGTGGCAAGAGAATTATGATTCCTGGTGAGGAACCCATAGCTACAAAATTGATTAGTGAAACTGCTGGTTTCCAAGTTATGGTTGCTCTAGATCCCACCAGGACCGCTCGGGGAACATTAAGCTTGAAATATATCCAAGACCTAGCTAAATTAGTAGATAATATCACCGAGATGTATGATGACACTTTCAGGTATACTGGAAGGGAGCTACAAGCGTACAAGAAGGAGTTGGTGCAACATAGACTGGTACTAAATTATCTCACCTCTATTACTGGTGGGTACTGTGTTACACTGGCCACCCAGTTCGGTGTCAAATGTTGCACGTACATTACTAATAATACTGATGACCCTAAAGAGGTTCTAGACCGGAAGATGGATGAAATTTTGCAGCTGAAATGGGAATTTTGAAAGAGCCATAATTCTTCGTTATATGAGGTCGGGGAAAAGGTGGCGGGTTGGTTCTCATGGTTGAACCCAGCAAAATGGTTCTCCGGTCTGGGGGAGTGGGTACAGGAAATAATTGCGAGTGTAGGTAAGCTCCTTCTCCTTATACTGGGTGTCATCTTAGCAATTGGTTTAGTTGTCAAATGTGTTCCTACTGTGTTGAAGTGTGGAAAATGGTCTCATAGGAGTCACACTGAAAAAGAGACTGAAAGGGTGGTACCAGATACCGAGATCATGGTCTGTGAAGAAGTATTGTATAATCCTGAACTCGAAACGGTGATTGGGTGATAGTTTATTACACTATCAAAGGGTGGAACTGTCGAAGTCAGCAAATTGGATAAAGTCATTTCAATTAAAAATGGTGTATACCCCGGCGCGGGGAGGGGAAGAGGGACAGGGAAAAAAGCTAACAGTTAAGGGACAAACCAACAACAAAAAAAAAAAAAAATCACAGAAAAACAACACAAAAACAAAAATGATTTCAGACAAGTAGGCCAATCCGCGTACTTGTATTTAATGCTGAAAATGGAGTACACTTACTTCATCATATAAAAGCAATGTAGGTGTAAGAAAAAAGAATTATTGTAGAAAAGTACAGTCTAATAGTAAAAACCTCTCAAGTTGGAAGTGAATAACTCCTAATATACAAAAAAGCCGGCTGAATAGCTGGATGATTCCAAACAAAAATCAGAAAGTTTGTATGGTGCTTGTAGTTGAGTCCGTGAACCGGACTGTCAAAATGAATGTATAAATCCGTATAAGAAATTGTCCAGAAACAACTGGCAGTATGGAGTATAGGTTTAAGGGCAGTGCACTTACCCTATCCGGGAAAAACATATATCCTCCGGGTGTCCAGTTCCTTAAAGCTTTCCTCCCAGTCCATTGCTCATACAGGGCGAGCCCGCCGGAAGTATGAGGAATTAAAGATCCGGATTTCCGCGCATGCGCGCTGGAGGTGGTGGCACTGGAACGCCGCAGAGACAGAATAAATGTATAAATATAGAGCTATCGCAAAAAGATGTAATTGTGTAAGTTCCTACGCGTTTCACCCAAATTAGGGCTTCTTCAGGGAAGGCTGGCAACACAGTAATGAGTGTGGTCAAAAACCAGGACCTAGATATGCTGTTCACGTTAGTAAATCTCCTTGTTGATAGGATAGATTCTTAATTGACATGCTGAGGACACGCCTCCAAAATTCGCTAATTGTCAAAAACAAGCAACCAACGAAATAAACAAACCAAACAAAAATTGTACAGTTATAGGAATGTATTTAATTCGAAATCAATATTCAAGCCACTTGGTACTAATGTCTTCAGGTTGTAAATGTATTTGGCTTCCTCCTGTGAGATTCTCTTGACATAATCCCCTCCTCTCCAGGGTTTGTTCACTTTATGTATGCCTATGAATCTCAAAAGGGAATGATCATGCTGATGGTACTTAGAAAAATGTTCGGGGACGCTATGCGTCTTCAACTCCTTTTTAATATTCCTTTGGTGCTCCGCTATTCTAGTGGAAAGCTTCCTGATCGTCCTCCCTACATATTGCTTCCCACACGGACACTCTAAAAGGTAAATAATTCCTGCCGTATCACAAGTCAATTTTTCTTTAATTTGAAATTCTTCACCAGTGCTATTTGAAATGTACGAGGTGATTGGTTTTGTGCTTATAAGCTTACTATTTTTACAGGCTGTGCATCTATTGCAAAAATAAAAACCTTTTTTATTTTCGTTAAGCCAAGTATCTTCTCCCTTCTTTTTTGGGGCAATAGTACTGCTTACAAGTTGGGTTTTTAAATTGTCCAATTTTCTGTAGACAAAATGTGGTTGCAGGGGTAGGATATTTCTCAGGTCTTTGTCTCCCAGCAGGATGTTCCAATGTTTCTTGAAAATATTCTCAACTTTTTTTGCATCTTTACTGTATTTGGTAACAAAAGGAAGAATAGGTTTGTTGCTTAGGTTCTTGTTGGCTGGTGGTGCCTTTCTTTCAAGAAGGGTATCCCTATTCAAATTCCTAACTTGAATGTAAGCAGACACTATGTCCTCTGATCTATATTTTTTCTCTAGGAATCTCTCTTTTAGGGTAAGGGCCTGTTCATCGAATTGTGCCAGGTGTGTACAGTTACGTCTCAATCTCGTGTATTGTCCCTTTGGGATGTTTTTTAACCAATTAGGGTGATGACTACTGGATGTATGGATGTAGGAATTACAATCTACTTTTTTGAAGAAATTCTTAGTAGTAATCTGGCCATCTTCGATATAGATTTCAAGATCAAGAAATTCTACATTTGTGGCACTAGCATGGTAGGTAAATGACATATTTAATTGGTTATCGTTAATGTATTGGAATGATTCAAGTGTAGTATGGTCTCCTTTCCAAATACAAAACACGTCATCTATATACCTCAGCCATAGATGGACATTATCACGAAAGGGGTTATTGTTGAAGATGTATGATTCTTCCCAGTGGGCTACAAACAGGTTTGCGTAACTTGGCGCAAATTTTGCGCCCATAGCAGTCCCGCGAACCTGTCTGTAGTAGTTCCCATTGGTCCAGAAATAGTTATGATGAAGTACATAGGATATGCTATCAATAAGGAAATCTATCTGGTCTGGAGGAAGGTCTGATAATTTTTCTAGAATCGACCTAGTGTGCTCACAGCCCACCTTATGATCGATAATAGTATAGAGGGAAACTACATCACATGTTAGGAGTAGGAAGTCGTTTTCCCACTGAATATCTTTGAGGGCTTCTAAGAGATGGCCAGTATCTCTTAGATAGCTCTGTTGTTGAACAACTAGTGGTTGCAAATAACAGTCAATATAGCTGGATAAATTAGTTGTAAGGGATCCAATACCGGATACAATCGGTCGGCCAGGTGGGTTGTTGAGAGATTTATGTAACTTTGGCATATGGTATATAACTGGGATTCGTGGGTATTTTGTAGACAGAAATTGATATTCATTTTTGGTTAGAATACCTTTCAAAGCAGCTCCACTAAGGAGTGTTTCCAAATCTTTAAGGTATAGGGAAGTAGGGTCTGTGGTTAATATATAGTATAGATTAAAATAGGCAGCCCCCCCGTAGTTTAGCATAGGCAGCCATCCCATATAGTTTAGAATAGGCAGCCCCTCATAGTTTAAAACAAGAAGCTCCCCCATAGTTTAGAATAGGCAGCCCTCCATAGTATAGTATAGGCAGCCCCACCATAATTTAGAATAGACAGTCCCCTCCCATACTTTATAATATGCAGCATCCCCCAGAGTTCATAATAGGCAGCAAACCTTAGTTTATAATAGGCATCCCCCCATAGTTTAGAAAATGTAGCCCCCTCACATTGTATTTAGAATAAGCAGCCCCTACCATAGTATTGAATAGGCAGCCCGCCCATAATTTTAGAATAGGCAGCCCCACTATTAAGACTATTAAGACAGCCCCCCTCCCTTCCCTCATATCACACAATATATTAAGATTCCCCACTACCTCACACATTATACAACATACACCCTTTTTCCCTCACACATTATAGCAGCCCCCCCTCCATATAGTTTAATATAGGCAGCCCCTGTATACTTTAATTTAGGAAGCCCCCCTATAATTAAATATAGGCTGCCCCTCTTTAGTTTAATATAGGCAGCCGTGCCCCCCAATAAGTTACAATAGGCAGCCCCCCACCCCCGGTAGTTTAGAATGGGCAGCCATTCCCCATAGTTTAGAATAGGCATTACCCTCTTATACTTTACAATAGGCAGCCCCACATATTGTGTTTAGAATAGGCAGCCCCCCATAGTGTAGAATAGGCAGCACCCCCTTTTAGTTTAAAATAGGTAGTCCCCCTATAGTTTAGAACAGGCAGCCCCCCCATATTTTAGTATAGGCATCCCCTCATAGTTTAGTATAGGCAGCCCTCCAAATCATTTTGAATAGGCAGCTAGTCACTGCCCCATTGGAGCTTATAATCTAAATCCCCTGTCGAAGTCAGCAAATTGGATAAAGTCATTTCAATTAAAGTCTAGCAAACTTGGTTATCTTTGTCTGAAAAGATGCGTACGGTACGCATCGACGTACAAGGGCACGCTACGGCGTGAAAGGGCGTACGCATCCACTACACGTGGCAGCAACAGTAATTGGTCTTTTACCATACATTCACACAAACACGCATACTTATAATATAGTACACATTAATGGTAGTTGCAACACATAGTCAGTTATGTCGAAATATAGTAGTATTTATATGTTATATCAGAGTTACATGCATATTAGTGAAATACACGGAACGGGTTAAAGGAATAACATCATGAGTGGTATCATAATGAACCTTGTTACATATCCTACTGTTTGGTTCACTCTGCGAGGGAATCGCAGAGTGCATACGCAAATTATGAATGATAGGGAATTATGAACTACTTAAGACTAAGGAATCCTGGCGGGAAGAGCAGAGCATACCCCCTGCAGAGATGACCCCCTCCTTTGGATTCCTTAGGATGAACCAGCCAATGATTGACGACCCCTTGGACATTCCTGAGACCCGGACCAATAGATGCAAGCTATACCATCTTCATTGTATTACTGTATTTGATTGTGTATATAAGCAGCAGCTTGTGATCCAGAGTGCAGACTTCTAGTCCCCAGACTTTAGGATTGAATGACTGCACTGGATCCAGAGCGCCTGCGATAAGTAACGGCTGTATTTACTATTACTTCGCTTGAGCATATTATTCTACTTATTTGCGAATAAATCTTTGTGCTTTGGAAACACAAATCGAGGTTCGACAATCGTTATTGGTTAGCGACAATACGCACATAACACCCCTAACATACACACACACAGATTGAGAGAGACTAAGGGCAATTTAATAGAAGCCAATTAACCTACCAGTATGTTTTTGGAGTGTGGGAGGAAACCGAAGCACCCGGAGGAAACCCACGCAAACACGGGGAGAACATACAAACTCCACACAGATAAGGCCATGGTTGGGAATCGATCTCATGACCCAAATGCTGTAAGGCAGAAGTGCTAACCACTAAGCCACCGTGCTGCCCACATAGCAAACCCACATTGTTTAGAATAGATAGCACCCCAATGGTTTAGAAAATGTAGCCCCCTCACATTGTATTTAGAATAAGCAGCCCCTACCATAGTATTGAAAAGGCAGCCCGCCCATATTTTAGAATAGGCAGCCCCACTATTAAGACTATTAAGACAGCCCCCCTCCCTTCCCTCATATCACAATATATTAAGATCCCCCAGTACCTCACACATTATACAACATACAACCCTTTTCCATCACACATTATAGCAGCCCCCCTCCATATAGTTTAATATAGGCAACCCCTGTATACTTTAATTTAGGAAGCCCCCCTATAATTAAATATAGGCTGCTCATCTTTAGTTTAATATAGGCAGCCGTGCCCCCCAATAAGTTAGAATAGGCAGCTCCCCCCAGTAGTTTAGAATAGGCAGCCATTCCCCATAGTTTAGAATAGGCAGCCGCCCCCTTTTAGTTTAGAAAAGGTAGTCCCCCTATAGTTTAGAACAGGCAGCCCCCCCCATATTTTAGTATAGGCAGCCTCTCATAGTTTAGTATAGCCAGCCCCTCATAGTTTGGTATAGGCAGCCCTCCCCATCATTTTGAATAGGCAGCTAGTCACTGCCCCATTGGAGCTTATAATCTAAATCCCCTAACATACACACACACAGATTGAGAGAGACTAAGGGCAATTTAATAGAAGCCACTTAACCTACCAGTATGTTTTTGGAGTGTGGGAGGAAACCGAAGCACCCGGAGGAAACCCACGCAAACACGGGGAGAACATACAAACTCCACACAGATAAGGCCATGGTTGGGAATCGATCTCATGACCCAAATGCTGTAAGGCAGAAGTGCTAACCACTAAGCCACCGTGCTGCCCACATAGCAAACCCACATTGTTTAGAATAGATAGCACCCCAATGGTTTAGAAAATGTAGCCCCCTCACATTGTATTTAGAATAAGCAGCCCCTACCATAGTATTGAAAAGGCAGCCCGCCCATATTTTAGAATAGGCAGCCCCACTATTAAGACTATTAAGACAGCCCCCCTCCCTTCCCTCATATCACAATATATTAAGATCCCCCAGTACCTCACACATTATACAACATACAACCCTTTTCCATCACACATTATAGCAGCCCCCCTCCATATAGTTTAATATAGGCAGCCCCTGTATACTTTAATTTAGGAAGCCCCCCTATAATTAAATATAGGCTGCTCATCTTTAGTTTAATATAGGCAGCCGTGCCCCCCAATAAGTTAGAATATGCAGCTCCCCCCAGTAGTTTAGAATAGGCAGCCATTCCCCATAGTTTAGAATAGGCAGCCTCTCATAGTTTAGTATAGCCAGCCCCTCATAGTTTGGTATAGGCAGCCCTCCCCATCATTTTGAATAGGCAGCTAGTCACTGCCCCATTGGAGTTTATAATCTAAATCCCCTAACATACACACACACAGATTGAGAGAGACTAAGGGCAATTTAATAGAAGCCACTTAACCTACCAGTATGTTTTTGGAGTGTGGGAGGAAACCGGAGCACCCGGAGGAAACCCACACAAACACGGGGAGAACATACAAACTCCACACAGATAAGGCCATGGTTGGGAATCGAACTCCTGACCCAAATGCTGTGAGGCAGAAGTGCTAACCACTAAGCCACCGTGCTGCCCACATAGCAAGCCCACATAGTTTAGAATAGATAGCCCCCCATAGTTTAGTATAGTCAGCCCCACGTAGTTTAATATAGGCATCCCCCCTATAGTTTAGAATAGGCAGCCCCTGTTATAGTTTAGAATATTCAGCCCCCCATATTTTAGTATAGGCAGCATTTCCCATAGGTTAGAATAGGCAGGTCTCCTGGCTACTCACTTACCTTTAATTGAGCAGGCCAGCATTGCTTCTCACATCAGGCAAATATAGTTTAGTATAGTCAACCCCCCCATAGTTTAGTATAAGTAGCCCCCTTTAGTATACTCAGCCCCCCATAGTTTAGTGTAGGTAGCCCCCTTTAGTTTAGTATAGGTAGCCCCCAATATTTTAGTATATGCAGCCCCCTCATAGTTTAGTATAGGCAGCCCCCCCATAGTTTAGAATAGTCAGACCCTCCCATAATTTAGAATAGGCAACCCCCCATAGTTTAGAAAAGGAAGCCCCCCATAGTTTAATGTTTAATGTAGGCAGCCCACTCCCTATAGCTTAATATAGACTGCACCCCTATAGTTTACTATAGACAACCCCCACTATAGTTTAATATCGGCAGAACCCTTTCAGTTTAAAATTGGCAGTCCACCGTATAGATTAAAATAGGTATCCTCCCTATAGTTTAGTATAGGCAGCTCCCCCCCATACATTAGAATAGAAAGCCATTCTCCATAGCTTAGAATAGGCAGCATCCCCCATAGGTTAGAATAAGCAGTCCCCCTATAGTTTACATTAGAATAGAAAGCCATTCTCCATAGTTTAGTATAGTCAACCCCCCCATAGTTTAGTATAAGTAGCCCCCTTTAGTATACTCAGCCCCCCATAGTTTAGTATAGGTAGCCCCCTTTAGTTTAGTATAGGTAGCCCCCCATATTTTAGTATATGCAGCCCCCTCATAGTTTAGTATAGGCAGCCCCCCCATAGTTTAGAATAGTCAGACCCTCCCATAGTTTAGAATAGGCAACCCCCCATAGTTTAGAAAAGGAAGCCCCCCTATAGTTTAATGTTTAATGTAGGCAGCCCACTCCCTATAGCTTAATATAGACTGCACCCCTATAGTTTACTATAGACAACCCCCACTATAGTTTAATATCGGCAGAACCCTTTCAGTTTAAAATTGGCAGTCCACCGTATAGATTAAAATAGGTATCCTCCCTATAGTTTAGTATAGGCAGCTCCCCCCCATACATTAGAATAGAAAGCCATTCTCCATAGCTTAGAATAGACAGCATCCCCCATAGGTTAGAATAAGCAGTCCCCCTATAGTTTACCAAGGCAACCCCTCTATAGTTTAGAATAGGCAGTCTCACCCTATAGCTTAGAATAGACAGCCATCCCACATAGTATAGAATAGGCAGCTCCCCATAGTATAAAATAGGCAGCCCCACTATAGTTTAGAATAGGCAGTCTCACCCTATAGGTTAGAATAGACAGCCCGCAATAGTTTTGAAAAGGGAGTCCCCCCATAGATTAGAATATGCAGTACCCACACATAGTTTAGAATAGGCAGCCCCCTCCCAAAGATTACAATACGTAATATCACCCATAGTTTAGAATAGGCAGCAAACCATAGTTTAGAATATTGAGCCCCCCCCCATAGTTTAGAAATGGTAGCCCCTCATAGTTCAGAATAGTCATCCCCCCACATAGTTTAGAATTGGCAGCCCCCCTCTAAGTTTAGAATAGGCAGCCCCACCATAATTTAGAATAGGCAGACCCACTATTAAGACAGCCCCCCTCCCTTCCCTCATATCAAACAATATATTAAGACACCGCACTCCCTCACACATTATAGCAACATACACCCCTTTTCCCTCACACATTATAGCAGGCCCTCTTCCCTATAGTTTAATATAAGCAGCCCCCTATAGTTTAAATAGTTTAATATAGAAAGCCTCCCCTAGAGTTTAATATAGGCAGTCCCCCTATAGTTTAGTATAGGGAGCCCCCACTATAGTTTAGAATAGGCAGCCCCCTATAGTTTAAAATAGGCATCCCCCAATAGTTTAAAATAGGCAGCCCCCTATAGTTTAATATAGGCAGCCCCACCTATAGTTTAATATAGGTAGCCCCACCTATAGTTTAATATATTCAGCCCCCCTATAGTTTAATATAGGCAGCCCCCCTCATAGTTTAGAATAGGCAGCCCCACCATAATTTAGAATAGGCAGACCCACTATTAAGACAGCCCCCCTCCCTTCCCTCATATCACAATATATTAAGATCCCCCACTACCTCACACATTATACAACATGCACCCCTTTTCCCTCACACATTATAGCAGCCCCCCTCCATATAGTTTAATATAGGCAGCCCCTGTATACTTTAATTTAGGAAGCCCCCTATAATTAAATATAGGCTGCCCCTCTTTAGTTTAATATAGACAGCCGTGCCCCCCAATAAGTTAGAATAGGCAGCTCCCCCCAGTAGTTTAGAATAGGCAGCCATTCCCCATAATTTAGAATAGGCAGCCGCCCCCTTTTAGTTTAGAATAGGTAGTCCCCCTATAGTTTAGAACAGGCAGCCCCCCCATATTTTAGTATAGGCAGCCTCTCATAGTTTAGTATAGCCAGCCCCTCATAGTTTAGTATAGGCAGCCCTCCCCATCATTTTTAATAGGCAGCTAGTCACTGCGCCATTGGATCTTATAATCTAAATCCCCTAACATACACACACACACAGATTGAGAGAGACTAAGGGCAATTTAATAGAAGCCACTTAACCTACCAGTATGTTTTTGGAGTGTGGGAGGAAACCGGAGCACCCGGAGGAAACCCACGCAAACACGGGGAGAACATACAAACTCCACACAGATAAGGCCATGGTTGGGAATCGAACTCATGACCCAAGTGCTGTGAGGCAGAAGTGCTAACCACTAAGCCACCGTGCTGCCCACATAGCAAGCCCACATAGTTTAGAATAGATAGCCCCCCCATAATTTAGTATAGTCAGCCCCACGTAGTTTAGTATAGGCAGTCCCCCTATTGTTTAGTATAGGCAGCCCCCTATAGTTTAATATAGGCATCCCGCATATAGTTTAATATAGGCAGCCCCTGTTATAGTTTAGAATATTCAGCCCCCCATATTTTAGTATAGGCAGCATTTCCCATAGGTTAGAATAGGCAGGTCTCCTGGCTACTCACTTAGCTTTAATTGAGCAGGCCAGCATTGCTTCTCACATCAGGCAAATATAGTTTAGTATAGTCAACCCCCCCATAGTTTAGTATAAGTAGCCCCCTTTAGTATACTCAGCCCCCCCATAGTTTAGTATAGGTAGCCCCCTTTAGTTTAGTATTGGTAGCCCCCCATATTTTAGTATATGCAGCCCCCTCATAGTTTAGTATAGGCAGCACCCCCCATAGTTTAGAATAGTCAGCCCCTCCCATAGTTTAGAATAGGCAACCCCCTATAGTTTAGAAAAGGAAGCCCCCCTAAAGTTTAATGTTTAATGTAGGCAGCCCACTCCCTATAGCTTAATATAAACTGCACCCCTATAGTTTACTATAGACAACCCCCACTATAGTTTAATTTAGGCAGCCCCCACTATACTTTAAAATTGGCAGCCCCCCATATAGATTAAAATAGGCAGCCCCCCCCCGTAGTTTAGCATAGGCAGCCATCCCATATAGTTTAGAATAGGCAGCCCCCTATAGTTTAATATAGGCTGCCCCCTCCCCCCATAGTTTAGCATGGGAAGCCCTGCCCCCCATAGTTTAGAATAGACAGCCCCTCTATAGTTTAGTATAGGCCGAATCCCCTATAGTTTAGAATAGACAGCATCCCCCATAAGTTAGAATATGCAACCCCCGATAGTTTAGAAAAGGAAGCCCCCCTATAGTTTAATGTAGGCAGCCCACTCCCTATAGTTTAATATAGACTGCACCCCTACAGTTTACTATAGACAACCCCCACTATAGTTTAATATCGGCAGAACCCTTTCAGTTTAAAATTGGCAGTCCACCGTATAGATTAAAATAGGTATCCTCCCTATAGTTTAGTATAGGCAGCTCCCCCCCATAGATTAGAATAGTAAGCCATTCTCCATAGCTTAGAATAGGCAGCATCCCCCATAGGTTAGAATAAGCAGTCTCCCTATAGTTTACCAAGGCAACCCCTCTATAGTTTAGAATAGGCAGTCTCACCCTATAGGTTAGAATAGACAGCCATCCCCCATAGTATATAATAGGCAGCCCCCCATAGTATAAAATAGGCAGCCCCACTATAGTTTAGAATAGGTAGTCTCACCCTATAGGTTAGAATAGACAGCCCCCAATAGTTTTGAAAAGGGAGTCCCCCATAGATTAGAATATGCAGTACCCACACATAGTTTAGAATAGGCAGCCCCATCATAATTTAGAATAGGCAGACCCACTATTAAGACTATTAAGACAGCCCCCCTCCTTTCCCTCATATCAAGCAATATATTAAGACACCGCACTCCCTCACACATTATAGCAACATACACCCCTTTTCCCTCACACATTATAGCAGGCCCTCTTCCCTATAGTTTAATATAAGCAGCCCCCTATAGTTTAAATAGTTTAATATAGAAAGCCTCCCCTAGAGTTTAATATAGGCAGTCCCCCTATAGTTTAGTATAGGGAGCCCCCACTATAGTTTAGGATAGGCAGCCCCCACTTTAGTTTAGAATAGGCAGCCCCCTATAGTTTAAAATAGGCAGCCCCCAATAGTTTAAAATAGGCAGCCCCCTATGGTTTAATATAGGCAGCCCCACCTATAGTTTAATATAGGTAGCCCCACCTGCAGTTTAATATATTTAGCCCCCCTATAGTTTAATATAGGCTGCCCCCCCCCCATAGTTCAGAATAGGCAGCATCCCCCATAATTTAGAATATTCAGATCCCCCATACTTTAGATAAGGCAGTGCCCCCATAGTTTAGAATAGGCAGCCCCACTATAGTTTAAAATAGGCAGCCCACTCACTATAGCTTAATATAGACTGCACCCCTATAGATTACTATAGACAGCCCCCACTATAGTTTAATATAGGCAGCCCCCACTATACTTTAAAATTGGCAGCCCCCATATAGATTAAAATAGGCAGCCCCCCCCCCCCCCCCGTAGTTTAGCATAGGCAGCCATCCCATATAGTTTAGAATAGGCAGCCCCTCATAGTTTAAAACAAGAAGCTCACCCATAGTTTAGAATAGGCAGCCCTCCATAGTATAGTATAGGCAGCCCCACCATAATTTAGAATAGACAGTCCCCTCCCATACTTTATAATAGGCAGCATCCCCCATAGTTCATATTAGGCAGCAAACCTTAGTTTATAATAGGCATCCCCTCATAGTTTAGTATAGGCAGCCCTCCAAATCATTTTGAATAGGCAGCTAGTCACTGCCCCATTGGAGCTTATAATATAAATCCCCTAACATACACATACACACAGATTGAGAGAGACTAAGGGCAATTTAATAGAAGCCAATTAACCTACCAGTATGTTTTTGGAGTGTGGGAGGAAACCGGAGCACCCGGAGGAAACCCGCGCAAACACGGGGAGAACATACAAACTCCACACAGATAAGGCCATGGTTGGGAATCGAACTCATGACCCAAGTGCTGTGAGGCAGAAGTGTTAACCACTAAGCCACCGTGCTGCCCACATAGCAAACCCACATAGTTTAGAATAGATAGCGCCCCAATGGTTTAGAAAATGTAGCCCCCTTACATTGTATTTAGAATAAGCAGCCCCTACCATAGTATTGAATAGGCAGCCCGCCCATATTTTAGAATAGGCAGCCCCACTATTAAGACTATTAAGACAGCCCCCCTCCCTTCCCTCATATCACAATATATTAAGATCCCTCAGTACCTCACACATTATACAACATACAACCCTTTTCCCTCACACATTATAGCAGCCCCCCTCCATATAGTTTAATATAGGCAGCCCCTGTATACTTTAATTTAGGAAGCCCCCCTATAATTAAATATAGGCTGCCCCTCTTTAGTTTAATATAGGCAGCCGTGCCCCCCAATAAGTTAAAATAAGCAGCTCCCCCTAGTAGTTTAGAATAGGCAGCCATTCCCCATAGTTTAGAATAGGCAGCCGCCCCCTTTTAGTTTAGAATAGGTAGTCCCCCTATAGTTTAGAACAGGCAGCCCCCCCCATATTTTAGAATAGGCAGCCTCTCATAGTTTAGTATAGCCAGCCCCTCATAGTTTAGTATTGGCAGCCCTCCCCATCATTTTGAATAGGCAGCTAGTCACTGCCCCATTGGAGCTTATAATCTAAATCCCCTAACATACACACACACAGATTGAGAGAGACTA
Organism: Mixophyes fleayi; assembly: GCF_038048845.1. Taxonomy (NCBI): domain Eukaryota; kingdom Metazoa; phylum Chordata; class Amphibia; order Anura; family Limnodynastidae; genus Mixophyes; species Mixophyes fleayi. The sequence goes on along the minus strand of NC_134405.1, from coordinate 310,653,715 downwards.
AGGGCAATTTAATAGAAGCCACTTAACCTACCAGTATGTTTTTGGAGTGTGGGAGGAAACCGGAGCACCCGGAGGAAACCCACGCAAACACGGGGAGAACATACAAACTCCACACAGATAAGGCCATGGTTGGGAATCGAACTCATGACCCAAATGCTGTGAGGCAGAAGTGCTAACCACTAAGCCACCGTGCTGCCCACATAGCAAGCCCACATAGTTTAGAATAGATAGCCCCCCATAGTTTAGTATAGTCAGCCCCACGTAGTTTAATATAGGCATCCCCCCTATAGTTTAGAATAGGCAGCTCCTGTTATAGTTTAGAATATTCAGCCCCCCATATTTTAGTATAGGCAGCATTTCCCATAGGTTAGAATAGGCAGGTCTCCTGGCTACTCACTTACCTTTAATTGAGCAGGCCAGCATTGCTTCTCACATCAGGCAAATATAGTTTAGTATAGTCAACCCCCCATAGTTTAGTATAAGTAGCCCCCTTTAGTATACTCAGCCCCCCCATAGTTTAGTATAGGTAGCCCTCTTTAGTATACTCAGCCCCCTCATAGTTTAGTATAGGTAGCCCCCTTTAGTTTAGTATAGGTAGCCCCCCATATTTTAGTATATGCAGCCCCCTCATAGTTTAGTATAGGCAGCCCCCCCATAGTTTAGAATAGTCAGCCCCTCCCATAGCTTAGAATAGGCAGCCCCTCCCATAGTTTAGAATAGACAGTACCCCCTATAGTTTAGAATAGGCAGCCCCTCCCATAGTTTAGAATAGACAGTACCCCCCATAGTTTAGAATAGGCAGCCCCCCCATAGTTTAGAATAGTCAGCCCCCCCTTCGTTTAGAAAAGGCAGGTCCCCCCCTACTCACTTATCTTTAATTGAGTTGGCTGGAGTCGCTCCTCACATCAGGCAGACACCCCCTGGCGAGAAAAAAAAATTAGATAACAAAAAAGCCATATATGAGGCGGCCTTTGGGAATCTTCCCGGTATGTCCTACGCCCAATTGGCCCCTGGTTAGGGGTTTTAAAAGTTCATTGGTTGCTTCCTAAACAGATCTTTCTATATTTACAGAAGGTTTAATATTAATATATACGACTCCTGTACATCGCTAAGGTAAGCGGGCCAAAATCCATTCTCATCGTAATTGTTGATGTCTTCACCAAAATTGAATGTAAAGTCTAGCAGGATACACCACAGTTCTTTATCCATATATCTAGATCTGCACTGCTCAACAAACTTGGAAAAGGTGGTAGCTAAAGGCCATGTACTTCTCATCATTGTTAAAAATATGGATCTTGCTTTATCACATTCCAGACCTCGCTGCTCTAGGTCCCTTGCAAAATGTGAAACAAACTGATAGAAAGCCTTATAAATGATGTAGTATGTGAGCTGAGTGCAAAGATATTGACATTTTCCCTGTAACTTCTCAGGAAGGTCACACTGTAACAGGGTCATCCCGTGTAACCATTCCTCCTTTCTGATACAGCCCTTTTTCTTAGGCTCTAGTAAATAGTTCAGAGCCAACATGTTCATATCTTGGGCTTCAATCCCAACTTCCTCACAAAACTCTTGTATGCCTTTGGGCCCAATAACGTCCTCCGATCCTGCGTACTCCTGAAACCAAGCCAGGCAGCGCTTCCTAGAAAACTGATCTATCCCTATTATTCTGCCGGCTTTTCTACATTTCTTTTGGTCCACTCCATCAGTAGAGGAGGATTTCCTTTTCCTTTTCCCCGGCATATCGCTGTGAGATGAAGTATAAGGAAACAGAAGTCTGTTTCCTTATGTCTCACTGGTCGGCCGAATGATCAGATTATTCTACTTTCTATCCAACTTTGTTGCGTTCTAGAGATGCTGGAGAGCGGTCAGCAGACGTCTGTCCTCTCTCGCTGATCAACCAGAAGTGTGTAACTGTCATCATTTAAATGATGCACCTGGATTCTAAACTGCCAGTGAGTGGTCACATGACAGTATGAGAAAAACAAATCATTAAAGCTACAGTACACCTAATAAAAGGTGGTAGTGCCCCACCCCACAACTGGAGCGGCTACACGGCTACATGCAGCTGTATTTCCATATAAATTGATTTTATTAACTAACCTAATATGGCAGCGGAGGGAATGAGTTAGTGGAGTGAACAATCACAAACTGCCATTTCTTGATGGCAGCTTGTGATTGGTCCTCCCGCTCACATACCAGCCCTGTCCATGTTTTGGCTGGGGCTGTAAGAGGAGCAGATAAGTCATGAGAAATATGGTACATACTGGGATCTAGCTAGGAGAGACTAGGGGCTAGATCTACTAAGCTGAGGGTTTGAAAAAGTGGGGATGTTGCCTATAGCAACCAATCAGATTCTAGCTATCATTTTGTAGAAGGTACTAAATAAATGAAAGCTAGAATCTGATTGGTTGCTATAGGCAACATCCCCACTTTTTGAAACCCGCAGCTTAGTAAATCTAGCCCTAGGTGGTAGAGCAGCTCTAAAGATACAAACACCTATGCACTATTATAATAAGGTGTAGTAACATTAAATATAGAAAATATATTACTAAGAGTATAGAATGCTCCAACACTTGCATATTTATTTAGATGAATTAGGTACAGACTCAAGAACACAAGAGAAACATGGGGATATGTATTTGTCTCTTGTGCCCTAAAAGCACCACATACGTAGTGGAAAGTGTGTAATGTTATAATGAAACAGACACATTTTAAAAGCTGTGTGCAGGTAAGCCTTAAGTCCAGATAAAATAACATAGCATTTGATCATGTTAGGACTGACCAGAATGGGAAGACTTTGGCGTGAGTTGGTCAGCTTAACATATACTGCAATATGTGGAACTAACATTCCCTGTCTTTAATATAGAACAGTATTTAGTTCAGCATTAACTATGTGTTTGGAGAGTGCAGAGTATCCCTGTTTTTTTTGTCTACATATGTGTGTATATATATATATATATATATATATATATATATATATATATATATTAATAATGGAACCAACAAATAAACGTTCATATTATGCCACACAGTAGTGTCCCAGTTCAATTTATGCCACATTGTTCAATTTATGCCACAAATCATATTTTGCCACACAGTGATGCCCCCAAATCATATTATGTCATACAATAGTGCCCCAGTTCAATTTATGCCACAAATCATATTGTGCCCCACAATAATGTCTCCAAATCATATTATGTTACAAATTAGGCCCCAAAACAATATTATGCCACAGAGTAGTGCCCCCAAACAATATTATGCCACAGATTAATGCCCCCAAACAATATTATGCCACAGAGTAGTGTCCCCAATTCATATTATGCCAAGAACAGGCTAACCCCCTGAAAAAAGGAACATTGTCAAGTTTGAAAAAAAAAGCAAAAAAAAAAATGACAATAAAATAAAGTAAATGTGACTTACCTTTACTTCATCTCCTCTCTGTGGTCGGCTGGGCTTGGCCCTCGCAGCTCCTGGATGCTGCCAGCATCGCAACGTCATGACGTGTGCAACTCTTGAAGGTGCACGTGACTTGCGCTTTACAAATTTTGGACATGGGTTGCTGCTTGTCTGGATCCTGCAATGTTGGGAGTCCTATCTGGAAAAAGAAAGGGTATATGACATTTAGAAAACTCCAACCAGCCTCGGCATTAAATAATTCACATTCACATTTAATAAGGGACAAGTGCAAGGAGGTATGGGCTTGGCTATGTAAGGTGCGCAGGTCGCTGTTCTCCCAGTTAGTCACCAGTGCAATGGAGTATGTAGAGGAATAGCAGAAGACCTGGGTACAATCCAGCAATGGCGAGGAACAAAAGGGAAAATACAGGAGAGTGGTCAGAGGTAGCCAAATTCAGGAACCACTCGGACAATATAGTACAGAATCACTTGAGCAGGAGGATAGTCACAAGACAAGCCAAGGGTCAGAATCCAAAACAGCAAACAATAGGAGCAGGGAACAGGACACAGGAACGCTGGAGATTGGTGACCCAAAATGCTGGCGAGGCATTGGTGAAAGTGGGGTCCTAATATAAGAGGAAGTGAGCCCTTGTAGAAGGAGAGTGATTTCTGAGCCACAAAACAAATGCCCCGATGCATAGCAATGGGACGCGGCTCGAATGCACATGCAGGTGCTGCGAGAGTGCTGAATACGTAAGAGTGTCCCGTTGCTAGGCAACAGGATGCGAGAAGGAATTAAGACAGGGGTCCGTTCCCCGGCACCTAGGAGAAGTGCAAGGACGGCATCTGACATATTTACTGAGAGTAAGAAAGTCTTATGATTATGAAAATGCTTTCTACTGGTTTTAAATCACACTTAAAGGAATAACAGGTAAAATAAGGGTAAAAAAGAGTCTACTGTATAAAACGTTACTACTAGTAATGATGTCTTCTCATGGTTATCAATATTTTCATGCATCATAATTGGGGATAACCCAAAACACTATCTGTTACTGTAAAAGAATAGAGGGTATCCTGAACACATGACAGTTTTAAAGTGTTAGACTTCATGGTTTACACCTGAAATTTGCAAGTTTGAAAGTTTTTGTTAATTATTCAGTGCAGACTTGTATTCCAAGTTTTGTAACCTATAAAACTGTGCTGCTTGTGCCATATTAAAGGGGATTCACTAATTCAAACTGTTTTCCCTTTTTTCCTTCACTCATATATGCCCCCCAGACTTCTAGTTGATCTTTTTATATGCACTTTCCTAGCTCCCAGGGTGCATGGTAATAGAACTGATAGCTCTACAGACCCACATCCCCCTAGTGACCCCATCTGCCGTCACCGGGGTCGGGTCTGTACTTGAGTAATGCTGGATGCGTTACAGGGTGTGCAGTGCATATGGACTTATGAGCTCAGGGTGCACTTTAACTTTTCCTTGACTTGTGTCCAGAGTGATTCAGGAAGGCAGAGCCGGATTAAAGGTGGACAGAGGCAATCTGCTCTTAGGGAGACCTGGTGTCCACTGTCTTACTTCTCCCTTCTCATCTGTCTTCCACTCATCGTTCGTCCTGTCCTGACTGTCTGTGTGACATGTGTCTAATCTACAAGGCCAAAATGGAACTACCACACTGCTAAAACACCCACCCACTGGTGAAAAGACAACTGTGAAAATAATAAAAAGAAGATAAAGTCCCAAGGGTGAGACATTGAACACGCAACCCATGTGAGGAATTCTGAATTTTCCTGTTGCAGAAAGTTGCCATCATGTTGTCCACATAATGGTGACTAAGCCAATCTACCTGAAGAATATGAGCTCCAGGAATACCGACCACTGATAAGCCTTTTAAATGTATTTTTACCAAATGGATTCTCTGTCTCAAACAACATCGATGTACTTCCATTTCCATCTGACTTTGCAATGTAAGGCATTTCTATTAAGTTGTCCAGAAGCAGTTAAAACATTTTACCCTGGATCTGAGGGCAGAGAGCGCTTTTAAATGCAGGTCTCTTCTCATGGAGCTGAGCCAAAGTCCCCGGGGTGTAATGACCCAAGCAATGAGCTCCTCATCACTGGGCATCTGATGGGTTGTGAAACAAAGGTATTGTCACGCCATTAGGGTTTCTGGGATCCGTCTTGGGACGAAGGGTCCTGAGACAGGGATGAAGTGGAAACTAGGAGGCTGGATGAAGATCTTGCTCAGAAAGAGAGTATGTGCTCTTTTTGTATATGCCAGATGTCAGGAGGAGGAATGCTGGACTGGATTCCACATTGGAATAAGCAACTGGAATCTGGACTTGGTGGACTGGAACCTGGACGTAGGAACAGAGGGACTGAACCCACGAACAGAGACTCAGTACCCGCAAGGATCCAGAAACTCAGAAGACTATAGTACCAAAACTGGGACTGAGAAGGCTCAGAACTCAGGCACCGGATTATCAGGGGTGACCACCTCCTGAGCTGTATAAGCTTGGAACTGGCCCCGGGTAACTCAGAACCTGCATCAAACCTGGATCTTGAAGCCGATACACAGAGACACAGAGATGGAAGAAGTTTAAAGACTCAGAGCAGTAACCTACTAAGAGCAGAAGCGAATAAGAAGGACATGGAGGGATTTGTATCGAGGTTACTCTAAGGATTAAGTTATGTACTTTTTGCCAAAATCTGACCATCTTAGGACAAGACCACTAAATGTGTAACAAAGAGCCTTCTTGCCCACAGGACCTCCAACAGGAATTGGGTGCATCTGGGAATATAGCTTTGAGATGAGTGGGGACCAGGTACCAGGTACCATCTATAAAGTAGCTTATACGCATTCTCTTTAGTCCTCACGAAAATAGAGCTTTTAGCGATTCGGGTCCTGATTTTGGCCCAATCATCAATTTCTAGTTAAATTCCCAAGTCTTCTTTCCACTTCAGCTCGTATCGATCCTTAATAGGTTGATGAAATGCCACAAGACTATAAAATGTTGAAATTAAACCGGTCGGTTGAGACCTATTCTGACAAAAAGTTTCCAAAGGGGTTAATTGGTAGAGTGTTTTAAACGCTAAGAGAGATTGAAATAAATGCCTTAGTTGAAGATATTAATAGAAACATTTATGGGGGATGTTGTGTATTCTCTGCAAATCTGCAAATTCCGGAAAGATTTGCATGGGTGCGATATCTGTCATAAACCAGAGCCCGCGATTAATCCAGTATTGAGAAAAGGATTTTGGCTGTCCAGGGGGAAAGGACGGGTTGTTCCACAATGGAAACATAATTTCAGGATTAGCTAATAATTGAAAGGCGCGAGTACTATAGTCCCAAATCTGGAGGGAGAAACGAGTAGAAGATGGAAGCAAAAGGAGTGGTGGACGATGTTTAATTGGAATCCACAAAAGGGTGTATGGCGAAAGCAACTGTATGGTATTTGCCTCTATGTCAGCCCATAGCCTAGTGTTATGTGCGTATTGTCGCTAACCAATAACGATTGTCGAACCTCGAGTTGTGTTTCCAAAGCACAAAGATTTATTCGCAAATAGTAGAATAAATATGTTCAAGCGAAGTAATAGTAAATAAAGCCTTTACTTATCGCAGGCGCTCTGGATCCAGTGCAGTAATTCAATCCTGAAGTCTGGGGACAAGATGTCTGCACTCTGGATCACAAGCTGCTGCTTATATACACAATCAAATACAGTAATACAATGAAGATGGTATAGCTTGCATCTATTGGTCCGGGTCTCAGGAATGTCCAAGGGGTCATCAATCATTGGCTGGTTCATCCTAAGGAATCCAAAGGAGGGGGTCATCTCTGCAGGGGGTATGCTCTGCTCTTCCCGCCAGGATTCCTTAGTCTTAAGTAGTTCATAATTCCCTATCATTCATAACTTGCGTATGCACTCTGCGATTCCCTCGCAGAGTGAACCAAACAGTAGGATATGTAACAAGGTTCATTATGATACCACTCATGATGTTATTCCTTTAACCCGTTCCGTGTATTTCACTAATATGCATGTAACTCTGATATAAAATATTAAATACTACTGTATTTCGACATAACTGACTATGTGTTGCAACTACCATTAATGTGTACTATTTTATAAGTATGCGTGTTTGTGCGAATATATGGTAAAAGACCAATTACTGTTGCTGCCACGTGTAGTGGATGCGTACGCCCTTTCACGCCGTAGCGTGCCCTTGTACGTCGATGCGTACCGTACGCATCTTTTTTAGACAAAGACAACCAAGTTTGCTAGACTTTAATTGAAATGACTTTATATAATTTGCTGACTTAGACACTAGTGAAGGCGAAGAGTGAAATAGAACTAGCTGGGTCAGGTGTGCAGCAATGTAGTACTTAGAAATATTTGGAAGACCCAGTCCACCCTCCGAGGTCCGACGATGAAGCGTGCGAGCTTGGACCCGTGGTCGTTTACCTGCCCAAACAAACTGCGCAACTTGTTTCTGAAGGGTTTTTAGTGCCAATGAGGGGACCCGCATAGGGACCGTCTGAAATAGATAGAGAATTTGTGCTATTAGATTCATCTTTACGGCTGTCATGCGACCTAACCAAGAGATATATAGCTTATCCCATTTCTCAAGGTCTTGTTTAAGAACACTCAAGAGCCAAGGAAAATTAGCTGTATATAGCTGACTAAATTGACTTGTCAAGTAGATTCCCATATATTTCAGTTTGTCTGGTTGCCATCTAAAATTCGTTTGCCGTTTCAGAGATTCCAGGAGGTGGGGCGTTAAGTTAAGAGACAGGATTTCATATTTGTCCATATTGATTTTAAAGTTAGACAACTAAGTTCTTTCTGTATGGAAAGGAGGGAGGTAAGGGGTCACTGTCAGTAAGACATCATCCGCATATAAGGAGATCTTATAATCGGTCTTGACCGCTTGGATTCCTGTGATTGCTTCATTGGTCTGAACTCGAGAGGCTAAAGGTTCCATCATTAGGGCGAACAATAGAGGGGAGAGCGGACATCCTTGTCGAGTGCCATTAGCAATTTGTAACACCGGCGATGCAGCTCCATTAGCCCATACAGTAGCAGAGGTATTGAAGTACAAAGAAGCTACCCTAGTCATAAATTGACCCTCAAAGCCCATTACCTCAAGAGTGGCTCTCATGAAGGGCCAGGAGACCCTGTCAAAGGCCTTTTCTGCGTCGAGGGAGACCACCAGAGCAGGGGTGTGCTTCGAGTTAGCTGCTTCAATGAGATTGATTGCTCGCCTTGTATTGTCCAATCCCTGTCGAGCAGGAATAAATCCCACCTGGTCAGGATGGACCAGGGCAGAGATCACTTGAGCCAGCCTGTTCGCAAGTAGTTTAGCAAATAGTTTTAGGTCTACATTCAGCAGAGAGATAGGTCTGTAGCTCTCACATTAACTAGGTTCACCACCTTCCTTAGCTATAACAATGACATGTGCTCTGGTGGTATCCCTCTCGAAGCTTTCCCCATTTAGCACTGCACTGAAAAGTAAAAGAAGCATCAGTGCCATATCAGGCGCAAATTTTTTATAATACGATGCAGTGAGCCCATCTGGTCCTGGTGCGGCCGAGTTTCTAAGTGACTTGATAGTCTCCTTTATCTCTTTCATCGTAATGTCCACGTTGAGTATCGACAACTGTGCTTCTGTGAGACAGGCAGCCCCCCTTTCATTTTATAATTGGCAGCCACCAGTATAGTTTAAAATAAGCAGCCCCTGTGTAGTTTAATATAGGCATCCCCCTAATTTTAGTGTGGGCAGTCCCCACCCCCATAGTTTAGAACAGACAGCCATCCCTCATAGTTTAGAATAGACAGCTCACCCCATAGTTTAGAGTAAGCAGCCCACCATAGTTTGGAATATGCAGCACCCTCCACATATTTTAGAATATGGCAGTATCCCCCATAAATTAGAATATTCAACATCCCCCTAGTTCAGAATAGACAGCCCACCTAAAGTTTAATATAGGCAACCCCCCTATAGTTTAGTATAGGCAGCACCCCCCATAGATTAGAATAGGAGGCCATTCCCCATAGCTTAGAATAGGCAGAATCCCCCATAGTTTAGAATATGCAGCCCCCACCATAGTTTTGAATAGGGAGCCACCCCATAGTTTAGCATCGGCAACCCCACTATAAAGACAGCCCCCCTTCCTTCCCTCATATCACACAATATATTAAGACCTCCCCACTCCCTCATACATTATAGGAACATGCACATTATAGCAGGCCCTCCTCACTATAGATTAATATAAGCAGCCCCCCTATAATTTAAATAGATTAAAATAGAATGCCTCCCCTATAGTTTAATATAGGCAGCCTCCCTATAGGTTACAATAGGCAGCCCCCCCATAGTTTAGAATAGGCAGCACCATCCATAGCTTAGAATAGGCAGCTGCCATAGATTATAATAGGTAGCCCTCCCACAGTTTAGATTATTCAGCGCCCTTATAGTTTAGAAAAGGGAGACCCCCCCATTGTTTAGAGTTTGCAGTCCCCCCATATAGTTTAAAATAGGCAACATCCCCCATAGTTTAGAATAGGCAGCAAACCATAGTCTAGAATATTGAGCCCCCCCATAGTTTAGAAACGGTTGACCCCCATAGTTTATAATAGGCAGCCCCCCTATGGTTTAGAATAGGCAGCCCCCCATAGTTTATAATAGGCTGTCCCCCCATAGTTTTGAAAAGCCAGTATCCTCCATACTTTAGAATAGGCAGCCTTCTCCCATACTTTACAATAGGAAACATCCACCATACTTTATAACAGGCAGCAAACCAAAGTTTTGATTAGGCAGCCCACGCACAGTTTAGAATAGGCAACCCACCAGAGTTTGGAATATGCAGCACCCTCAACATATTTTAAAATAAGGAAGTATACCCCATAATTTAGAATATGCAACATCCCCATAGTTTAGAATAGGCAGCCCCCAATAGTTTAGAATAGGCAGCCCTCCATAGTTTAGTATAGGCAGCCCCAACATAGTTTAGAGTAGGCATCCCCCCCATAGTTTAGTATAGGCAGCCCTCCATAGTTTAGAATAGGCAGCCCTCCATAGTTTAGTATAGGCAGCCCCAACATAGTTTAGAGTAGGCAGCCCCCCCATAGTTTAGAATAGGCAGCCCTCCATAGTTTAGTATAGGCAGCCCCCCCATAGTTTAGTATAGGCATCCCCCCATAGTTTAGAATAGGCAGCCCACATACAGTTTAATATAGGCAGTCCCCTATAGGTTAATATAGGAAGCATTATTATAGTTTAATATAGGCAGCCACTCTATAGTTAATATAGGCATTACCCTATAGTTTAATATAGACAATTCCCCTTTAGTTTAATATAGGCAGCCACCCCATAGTTCAGTATAGGCAGCTTCCCCCATAGATGAGAATAGGATGCAATTCCCCATAGTTTAGAATAGGCAGCCCCAGCCATAGTTTAGAATAGGCAGACGCCATAGATTAAAATATGCAGCCCTCCCACTTTTTAGAATATGCAGCCCCCTGATAGTTTAGAAAAGGGAGTCCCCCCATAGTTTAGAATAGGCAGCCATCCCCCATAGTTTAGAATAGGCAGCAAACCATAGATAAGAAAATTGAGCCCCTACATATTTTAGAAATGGTAGCCCCCCATAGTTCAAAATAGGCAGCCCCCCATAGTTTAGAATAGGCAGTCCCCCCATAGTTTAGAACAGCCAGCATCCCCACTTAATTTAGAATAGGCAGCCCCCTCCCTTACTTTACAATAGACAGCATCCCCATAGTTTGTAACAGGAAGCAAACCATAGTTTTGAATAGGCAGCCCCCCCCATAGTTTAGAATAGCCAGCATCCCCCATATTTTAGTATAGGCAGCCCTCCTATACTGTAAGCCCCCCTATTAATTAATATAGACAGCCACCTATATTGTTTAATATAGGCAGCCCTCCTATAATTTAATATAGGCAGCCCACTCCCTATAGCTTAATATAGGCTGCCCTCCTATAGTTTACTATAGACAGCCCCCCTTTAGTTTAGTATAGGCAGCTCTCCCCATAGATTATAATAGGAAGCCATTACCCATAGCTTAGAATAGGCAGCATCCCCCATAGTTTAGAATATGCAGCCCCCACCATAGTTTTGAACAGGGACCCCCCACTCCCTCACACACTATAGCACGCCCTCCTCCTCATAGTTTAATATAGAATATATAATTTAAATTAGTTTAATATAGAATGCCACCCCATATAGTTTAATATAGGCAGCCCCCTCTATAGTTTAGAATAGTCTGCCCCCATAGTTTAGAATAGTCTGCCCCTCATAGTTTAGAATAGGCAGCCTCCCATAGTTTAGAATAGACAGCCCCCCATAGTTTAGAATAGGCAGCTCTTCCACCCATAGTTTTGAATACGTAGCTTCCCCATAATTTATAATAGGCAGCGCCTCCACAGTACAGAATAGGTAGCCCCACATAGATTAGAATAGGCATCTTTTCCAGGGATAGTTCAGAATAGACAGACCCCCCATAGATTAATATAGGCAGCCCTCCCTATTGTTTAATATAGGCAGCCCTCCCTATTGTTTAATATAGGCAGCCCTCCCTATAGTTTAATGTAGGCAGCCCCCCTATAGTTTAATATAGGCAGCTCCCATGTAGATCAATATAGGCTTCCCTTCCATAGTTTAGAATAGGCATCATTTCCTCGGATAGTTCAGAATAGGCAGCCCCATCATAGATTAATATAGGCAATCCCCTATAGTTTAATACAGGCAGCCCCCCCCCAATAGTTTAATATAGGCAGCTCCCCTATAGATTAATATAGGCTGCCCCCCATAGTTTAGTATAGGCAGCCCTGCTCCCCCATAGTTTAGAAAACGAAGCCCCCCTATAGTTTAGTATAGGCAAAATCCCCAATAGTTTAGAATAGGCAGCATCCCCCCTCACAGAGTTTAGAATAGGCAGAATCCCCCATAGTTTAAAATAGACAGCCTCCCCCCCATTGTTTATAGTAGCCAGCCCCCTCCATAGTTTAGAATAGGCAGCCCCCTCCCATATTTTGCAATAAGCAAAATCACACATAGTTTAGAATAGGTAGCAAACCATAGTTTAGAATATTGAGCCCCCTCCATAGTTTATAAAAGGTAGCCCCCCTCATAGTTTAGAATAGTCATCCCCCTATAGTTTAGAATAGGCGGTACCCCCATAGTTTAGAATAGCCAGCATTCCCCATAGTTTAGAATAGGCAGCCCCCTCCCATACGTTACAATAGGCATCTAACCATAGTTTAGAAATGGTAGCCACCCAACATTGTGTTTAGAATAGGTAGCCTCCACCATATTTTTGAATAGGCAGCCCAGCCATAGTTAGAATAGGCAGACCCCCCGTAGTTTAGAAAAGAAAGCCCACCATAATTTAGTATAGGCAGCCCCCCCATAGTTTAGTATAGGCAGCCCCACTGTTAAGGCAGCCCCCCTTTCATTTTAAAATTGGCAGCCCCCCGTATAGTTTAAAATAGGCAGCCCCTCTGTAGTTTAATGTAGGCAGCCCCCACCCCCATAGTTTAGAACAGACAGCCATCCCTCATAGTTTAGAATAGGCAGCCCACCCCATAGTTTAGAGTAAGCATAGTTTGGAATATGCAGTACCCTCCATATATTTTAGAATATGGCAGAATTCCCCATAAATTAGAATATGCAACATTCCCATAGTTTAGAAAAGGCAGACTCCCCTAGTTTAAAATGGGCAGACCCCCTATAGTTTAATATAGGCAGCCCACCCACTATAACTTAATATAGACTGCACCCCTATAGTTTAATATAGGCAGCCCCCCATGTAGTTTAATATAGGCAGCCCCTCCAATAGTTTAGAATAGGCAGCCCCCACTATAGTTTAGAATAGGCAGCCCCTCCATAGTTTAGAATAGGCAGACCCCCATAGTTTAGAATAGGCAGCGCTTCCACCTATAGTTTAGAATACGCAGCACACCCATAATTTAGAATAGGCAGCCCCTCCACAGTAAACAATAGGTAGCTCCCCATAGTTTAGAATAGGCATCCCTTCCACTGATAGTTCAGAATAGGCAGTACCACCATAGTTTAGAATAGGCAGCCGGACCCATACCTTAATATAGGCAGCCCTCCCCATAATTCAATATAGGCAACATCTCTATAGTATGATATAGGCAGCCCCCTATAGATTAATATAGGCTGCCCCCCCCCATAGTTTAGTATAGGCAGCCCCCCATAATTTAGAATAGGCAGCCCCCCCCTATAGTTTAGTACAGGCAGAATCCCCTGTAGTTTAATATAGGCAGCCCCCTATAGTTTAATATAGGCTGCCCCCTCTCCCCATAGTTTAGCATGGGAAGCCCTGCCCCCCATAGTTTAGAATAGACAGCCCCTCTATAGTTTAGTATAGGCCGAATCCCCTATAGTTTAGAATAGACAGCATCCCCCATAAGTTAGAATATGCAACCCCCGATAGTTTAGAAAAGGAAGCCCCCCTATAGTTTAATGTAGGCAGCCCACTCCCTATAGCTTAATATAGACTGCACCCCTATAGTTTACTATAGACAACCCCCACTATAGTTTAATATCGGCAGAACCCTTTCAGTTTAAAATTGGCAGCCCACCGTATAGATTTAAATAGGCATCCCCCTATAGTTTAGTATAGGCAGCTCCCCCCATAGATTAGAATAGAAAGCCATTCTCCATAGCTTAGAATAGGCAGCATCCCCGATAGGTTAGAATAAGCAGTCCCCCTATAGTTTACCAAGGCAACCCCTCTATAGTTTAGAATAGGCAGTCTCACCCTATAGGTTAGAATAGACAGCCATCCCCCATAGTATAGAATAGGCAGCCCCCCATAGTATAAAATAGGCAGCCCCACTATAGTTTAGAATAGGCAGTCTCACCCTATAGGTTAGAATAGACAGCCCCAAATAGTTTAGAAAAGGGAGTCCCCCCATAGATTAGAGTATGGGGTACCCACACATAGTTTAGAATATTGGGCCCCCCCCCAAAGTTTAGAAATGGTAGCCCCTCATAGTTCAGAATAGTCAGCCCCCCCCATAGTTTAGAATAGGCAGCATCTCCATAGTTTAGAATTGGCAGCCCCCCTCATAGTTTAGAATAGGCAGCCCCACCATAATTTAGAATAGGCAGACCCACTATTAAGACAGCCCCCCTCCCTTCCCTCATATCAAACAATATATTAAGACACCTCACTACCTCAAACATTATAGCAACATACACCCCTTTTCCCTCACACATTTTAGCAGGCCCTCTTCCCTATGGTTTAATATAAGCAGCCCCCTATAGTTTAAATAGTTTAATATAGAAAGCCTCCCCTAGAGTTTAATATAGGCAGTCCCCCTATAGTTTAGTATAGGGAGCCCCCACTATAGTTTAGGATAGGCAGCCCCCACATTAGTTTAGAATAGGCAGCCCCCTATAGTTTAAAATAGACAGCCCCCTAATATTTAAAATAGGCAGCCCCCTATAGTTTAATATAGGCAGCCCCACCTATAGTTTAATATAGGTAGCCCCACCTATAGTTTAATATGTGCAGCCCCCCTATAGTTTAATATAGGCTGCCCCCCCCCATAGTTTAGAATAGGCAGCATCCCCATAAGTTAGAATATTCAGCTCCCCCATAGTTTAGATAAAGCAGTGCCCCCATAGTTTAGAATAGGCAGCCCCGCTATAGTTTAAAATAGGCAGCCCACTCACTATAGCTTAATATAGACTGCACCCCTATAGATTACTATAGACAGCCCCCACTATAGTTTAATATAGGCAGCCCCCACTATAGTTTAAAATTGGCAGCCCCCATATAGATTAAAATAGGCAGCCCCCCCCCGTAGTTTAGCATAGGCAGCCATCCCATATAGTTTAGAATAGGCAGCCCCTCATAGTTTAAAACAAGAAGCTCCCCCATAGTTTAGAATAGGCAGCCATCCCATATAGTTTAGAATAGGCAGCCCCTCATAGTTTAAAACAAGAAGCTCCCCCATAGTTTAGAATAGGCAGCCCTCCATAGTATAGTATAGGCAGCCCCACCATAATTTAGAATAGACAGTCCCCTCCCATACTTTATAATATGCAGCATCCCCGATAGTTCATAATAGGCAGCAAACCTTAGTTTATAATAGGCAGCCCCCCCATAGTTTAGAAAATGTAGCCCCCTCACATTGTATTTAGAATAAGCAGCCCCTACCATAGTATTGAATAGGCAGCCCGCCCATAATTTTAGAATAGGCAGCCCCACTATTAAGACTATTAAGACAGCCCCCCTCCCTTCCCTCATATCACACAATATATTAAGATTCCCCACTACCTCACACATTATACAACATACACCCTTTTTCCCTCACACATTATAGCAGCCCCCCCCCATATAGTTTAATATAGGCAGCCCCTGTATACTTTAATTTAGGAAGCCCCCTATAATTAAATATAGGCAGCCCCTCTTTAGTTTAATATAGGCAGCCGTGCCCCCCAATAAGTTACAATAGCCAGCCCCCCCCCGGTAGTTTAGAATAGGCAGCCATTCCCCATAGTTTAGAATAGGCATTACCCTCTTATACTTTACAATAGGCAGCCCCACATATTGTGTTTAGAATAGGCAGCCCCCCATAGTTTAGAACAGGCAGCCCCCCATATTTTACTATAGGCATCCCCTCATAGTTTAGTATAGGCAGCCCTCCAAATCATTTTGAATAGGCAGCTAGTCACTGCCCCATTGGAGCTTATAATCTAAATCCCCTAACATACACACACACAGATTGAGAGAGACTAAGGGCAATTTAATAGAAGCCAATTAACCTACCAGTATGTTTTTGGAGTGTGGGAGGAAACCGGAGCACCCGGAGGAAACCCACGCAAACACGGGGAGAACATACAAACTCCACACAGATAAGGCCATGGTTGGGAATCGAACTCATGACCCAAGTGCTGTGAGGCAGAAGTGCTAACCACTAAGCCACCGTGCTGCCCACATAGCAAACCCACATAGTTTAGAATAGATAGCCCCCCAATGGTTTAGAAAATGTAGCCCCCTCACATTGTATTTAGAATAAGCAGCCCTACCATAGTATTGAATAGGCAGCCCGCCCATATTTTAGAATAGGCATCCCCACTATTAAGACTATTAAGACAGCCCCCCTCCCTTCCCTCATATCACAATATATTAAGATCCCCCACTACCTCACACATTATACAACATACAACCCTTTTCCCTCACACATTATAGCAGCCCCACTCCATATAGTTTAATATAGGCAGCCCCTGTATACTTTAATTTAGGAAGCCCCCCTATAATTAAATATAGGCTGCCCCTCTTTAGTTTAATATTGGCAGCCGTGCCCCCCAATAAGTTAGAATAGGCAGCTACCCCCAGTAGTTTAGAATAGGCAGCCATTCCCCATAGTTTAGAATAGGCAGCCGCCCCCTTTTAGTTTAGAATAGGTAGTCCCCCTATAGTTTAGAATATTCAGCCCCACATATTTTAGTATAGGCAGCATTTCCCATAGGTTAGAATAGGCAGGTCTCCTGGCTACTCACTTACCTTTAATTGAGCAGGCCAGCATTGCTTCTCACATCAGGCAAATATAGTTTAGTATAGTCAACCCCCCATAGTTTAGTATAAGTAGCCTCCTTTAGTATACTCAGCCCCCCCATAGTTTAGTATAGGTAGCCCCCTTTAGTTTAGTATAGGTAGCCCCCCATATTTTAGTATATGCAGCCCCCTCATAGTTTAGTATAGGCAGCCCCCCCATAGTTTAGAATAGTCAGCCCCTCAAATAGTTTAGAATAGGCAACCCCCCATAGTTTAGAAAAGGAAGCCCCCCTAAAGTTTAATGTTTAATGTAGGCAGCCCACTCCCTATAGCTTAATATAGACTGCACCCCTATAGTTTACTATAGACAACCCCCACTATAGTTTAATATCGGCAGAACCCTTTCAGTTTAAAATTGGCAGTCCACCGTATAGATTAAAATAGGCCTCCCTCTATAGTTTAGTATAGGCAGCTCCCCCCATAGATTAGAATAGAAAGCCATTCTCCATAGCTTAGAATAGGCAGCATCCCCGATAGGTTAGAATAAGCAGTCCCCCTATAGTTTACCAAGGCAACCCCTCTATAGTTTAGAATAGGAAGTCTCACCCTATAGGTTAGAATAGACAGCCATCCCCCATAGTATAGAATAGGCAGCCCCCCATAGTATAAAATAGGCAGCCCCACTATAGTTTAGAATAGGCAGTCTCACCCTATAGGTTAGAATAGACAGCCCCCAATAGTTTTGAAAAGGGAGTCCCCCCCATAGATTAGAATATGCAGTACCCACACATAGTTTAGAATAGGCAGCCCCCTCCCAAAGATTACAATAGGTAACATCACCCATAGTTTAGAATAGGCAGCAAACCATAGTTTAGAATATTGAGCCCCCCCCCATAGTTTAGAAATGGTAGCCCCTCATAGTTCAGAACAGTCATCCCCCCACATAGTTTAGAATTGGCAGCCCCACCATAATTTAGAATAGGCAGACCCACTATTAAGACAGCCCCCCTCCCTTCCCTCATATCAAACAATATATTAAGACACCACACTCCCTCACACATTATAGCAACATACACCTCTTTTCCCTCACACATTATAGCAGGTCCTCTTCCCTATAGTTTAATATAAGCAGCCGCCTATAGTTTAAATAGTTTAATATAGAAAGCCTCCCCTAGAGTTTAATATAGGCAGTCCCCCTATAGTTTAGTATAGGGAGCCCCCACTATAGTTTAGGATAGGCAGCCCCCACTTTAGTTTAGAATAGGCAGCCCCCTATAGTTTAAAATAGGCAGCCCCCAATAGTTTAAAATAGGCAGCCCCCCAATAGTTTAATATAGGCAGCCCAACCTATAGTTTAATATAGGTAGCCCCACCTATAGTTTAATATATTCAGCCCCCCTATAGTTTAATATAGGCTGCCCCCCCATAGTTTAGAATAGGCAGCATCCCCCATAATTTAGAATATTCAGATCGCCCATACTTTAGATAAGGCAGTGCCCCCATAGTTTAGAATAGGCAGCCCCGCTATAGTTTAAAATAGGCAGCCCACTCACTATAGCTTAATATAGACTGCACCCCTATAGATTACTATAGACAGCCCCCACTATAGTTTAATATAGGCAGCCCCCACTATACTTTAAAATTGGCAGCCCCCCATATAGATTAAAATAGGCAGCCCCCCCCCCGTAGTTTAGCATAGGCAGCCATCCCATATAGTTTAGAATAGGCAGCCCCTCATAGTTTAAAACAAGAAGCTTCCCCATAGTTTAGAATAGGCAGCCCTCCATAGTATAGTATAGGCAGCCCCACCATAATTTAGAATAGACAGTCCCCTCCCATACTTTATAATAGGCAGCATCCCCCATAGTTCATATTAGGCAGCAAACCTTAGTTTATAATAGGCATCCCCTCATAGTTTAGTAAAGGCAGCCCTCCACATCATTTTGAATAGGCAGCTAGTCACTGCCCCATTGGACCTTATAATCTAAATCCCCTAACATACACACAAACAGATTGAGAGAGACTAAGGGCAATTTAATAGAAGCCAATTAACCTACCAGTATGTTTTTGGAGTGTGGGAGGAAACCGGAGCACTCGGAGGAAACCCACGCAAACACGGGGAGAACATACAAACTCCTCACAGATAAGGCCATGGTTGGGAATCGAACTCATGACCCAAGTGCTGTGAGGCAGAAGTGCTAACCACTAAGCCACCGTGCTGCCCACATATCAAACCCACATAGTTTAGAATAGATAGCCACCCAATGGTTTAGAAAATGTAGCCCCCTCACATTGTATTTAGAATAAGCAGCCCCTACCATAGTATTGAATAGGCAGCCCGCCCATATTTTAGAATAGGCAGCCCCACTATTAAGACTATTAAGACAGCCCCCCTCCCTTCCCTCATATCACAATATATTAAGATCCCCCACTACCTCACACATTATACAGCATACAACCCTTTTCCCTCACACATTATAGCAGCCCCGCCCCCTATAATTAAATATAGGCTGCCCCTCTTTAATTTAATATAGGCAGCCGTGCCCCCCAATAAGTTAGAATAGGCAGCTCCCCCCAGTAGTTTAGAATAGGCAGCCATTCCCCATAGTTTAGAATAGGCAGCCGCCCCCTTTTAGTTTAGAATAGGTAGTCCCCCTATAGTTTAGAACAGACAGCCCCCCCATATTTTAGTATAGGCATCCCCTCACAGTTTAGTATAGGCAGCCCTCCCCATCATTTTGAATAGGCAGCTAGTCACTGCCCCATTGGAGCTTATAATCTAAATCCCCTAACATACACACACACAGATTGAGAGAGACTAAGGGCAATTTAATAGAAGCCACTTAACCTATCAGTATGTTTTTGGAGTGTGGGAGGAAACCGGAGCACCCGGAGGAAACCCACGCAAACACGGGGAGAACATACAAACTCCACACAGATAAGGCCATGGTTGGGAATCGAACTCATGACCCAAATGCTGTGAGGCAGAAGTGCTAACCACTAAGCCACCGTGCTGCCCACATAGCAAGCCCACATAGTTTAGAATAGATAGCCCCCCATAGTTTAGTATAGTCAGCCCCACGTAGTTTAATATAGGCATCCCCCCTATAGTTTAGAATAGGCAGCCCCTGTTATAGTTTAGAATATTTAGCCCCCCATATTTTAGTAAAGGCAGCATTTCCCATAGGTTAGAATAGGCAGGTCTCCTGGCTACTTACTTACCTTTAATTGAGCAGGCCAGCATTGCTTCTCACATCAGGCAAATATAGTTTAGTATAGTCAACCCATCATAGTTTAGTATAAGTAGCCCCCTTTAGTATACTCAGCCCCCCCATAGTTTAGTATTGGTAGCCCCCTTTAGTTTAGTATAGGTAGCCCCCCATATTTTAGTATATGCAGCCCCCTCATAGTTTAGTATAGGCAGCCCCCCCATAGTTTAGAATAGTCAGCACATCCCATAGTTTAGAATAGGCAGCCCCTCCCATAGTTTAGAATAGACAGTACCCCCCATCGTTTAGAATAGACAGTACCCCCTATAGTTTATAATAGGCAACCCCTCCCATAGTTTAGAATAGACAGTACCCCACATAATTTAGAATAGGCAGCCCCTCCCATAGTTTAGAATAGACAGTACCCCCCATAGTTTAGAATAGGCAGCCCCCCCATAGTTGAGAATAGACAGTACCCCCCATAGTTTAGTATAGGCAGCCCCCCCATAGTTTAGAATAGGCAGCCCCACTATTAAGACTATTAAGACAGCCCCCCTCCCTTCCCTCATATCACAATATATTAAGATCCCCCAGTACCTCACACATTATACAACATACAACCCTTTTCCCTCACACATTATAGCATCCCCCCTCCATATAGTTTAATATAGGCAGCCCCTGTATACTTTAATTTAGGAAGCCCCCCTATAATTAAATATAGGCTGCCCCTCTTTAGTTTAATATAGGCAGCCGTGCCCCCCAATAAGTTAAAATAAGCAGCTCCCCCTAGTAGTTTAGAATAGGCAGCCATTCCCCATAGTTTAGAATAGGCAGCCGCCCCCTTTTAGTTTAGAATAGGTAGTCCCCCTATAGTTTAGAACAGGCAGCCCCCCCCCATATTTTAGAATAGGCAGCCTCTCATAGTTTAGTATAGCCAGCCCCTCATAGTTTAGTATAGGCAGCCCTCCCCATCATTTTGAATAGGCAGCTAGTCACTGCCCCATTGGATCTTATAATCTAAATCCCCTAACATACACACACACAGATTGAGAGAGACTAAGGGCAATTTAATAGAAGCCACTTAACCTACCAGTATGTTTTTGGAGTGTGGGAGGAAACCGGAGCACCCGGAGGAAACCCACGCAAACACGGGGAGAACATACAAACTCCACACAGATAAGGCCATGGTTGGGAATCGAACTCATGACCCAAATGCTGTGAGGCAGAAGTGCTAACCACTAAGCCACCGTGCTGCCCACATAGCAAGCCCACATAGTTTAGAATAGATAGCCCCCCATAGTTTAGTATAGTCAGCCCCACGTAGTTTAATATAGGCATCCCCCCTATAGTTTAGAATAGGCAGCCCCTGTTATAGTTTAGAATATTCAGCCCCCCATATTTTAGTATAGGCAGCATTTCCCATAGGTTAGAATAGGCAGGTCTCCTGGCTACTCACTTACCTTTAATTGAGCAGGCCAGCATTGCTTCTCACATCAGGCAAATATAGTTTAGTATAGTCAACCCCCCATAGTTTAGTATAAGTAGCCCCCTTTAGTATACTCAGCCCCCCCATAGTTTAGTATAGGTAGCCCTCTTTAGTATACTCAGCCCCCTCATAGTTTAGTATAGGTAGCCCCCTTTAGTTTAGTATAGGCAGCCCCCCATATTTTAGTATATGCAGCCCCCTCATAGTTTAGTATAGGCAGCCCCCCCATAGTTTAGAATAGTCAGCCCCTCCCATAGTTTAGTATAGGCAGCCCCTCCCATAGTTTAGAATAGACAGTACCCACTATAGTTTAGAATAGGCAGCCCCTCCCATAGTTTAGAATAGACAGTACCCCCTATTGTTTAGAATAGGCAGCCCCTCCCATAGTTTAGAATAGACAGTACCCCCCATAGTTTAGAATAGGCAGCCCCCCCATAGTTTAGAATAGTCAGCCCCCCCTTCGTTTAGAAAAGGCAGGTCCCCCCCTACTCACTTATCTTTAATTTAGTTGGCTGGAGTCGCTCCTCACATCAGGCAGACACCCCCTGGCGAGAAAAAAAAATTAGATAACAAAAAAGCCATATATGAGGCGGCCTTTGGGAATCTTCCCGGTATGTCCTACGCCCAATTGGCCCCTGGTTAGGGGTTTTAAAAGTTCATTGGTTGCTTCCTAAACAGATCTTTCTATATTTACAGAAGGTTTAATATTAATATATACGACTCCTGTACATCGCTAAGGTAAGCGGGCCAAAATCCATTCTCATCGTAATTGTTGATGTCTTCACCAAAATTGAATGTAAAGTCTAGCAGGATACACCACAGTTCTTTATCCATATATCTAGATCTGCACTGCTCAACAAACTTGGAAAAGGTGGTAGCTAAAGGCCATGTACTTCTCATCATTGTTAAAAATATGGATCTTGCTTTATCACATTCCAGACCTCGCTGCTCTAGGTCCCTTGCAAAATGTGAAACAAACTGATAGAAAGCCTTATAAATGATGTAGTATGTGAGCTGAGTGCAAAGATATTGACATTTTCCCTGTAACTTCTCAGGAAGGTCACACTGTAACAGGGTCATCCCGTGTAACCATTCCTCCTTTCTGATACAGCCCTTTTTCTTAGGCTCTAGTAAATAGTTCAGAGCCAACATGTTCATATCTTGGGCTTCAATCCCAACTTCCTCACAAAACTCTTGTATGCCTTTGGGCCCAATAACGTCCTCCAATCCTGCGTACTCCTGAAACCAAGCCAGGCAGCGCTTCCTAGAAAACTGATCTATCCCCATTATTCTGCCGGCTTTTCTACATTTCTTTTGGTCCACTCCATCAGTAGAGGAGGATTTCCTTTTCCTTTTCCCCGGCATATCGCTGTGAGATGAAGTATAAGGAAACAGAAGTCTGTTTCCTTATGTCTCACTGGTCGGCCGAATGATCAGATTATTCTACTTTCTATCCAACTTTGTTGCGTTCTAGAGATGCTGGAGAGCGGTCAGCAGACGTCTGTCCTCTCTCGCTGATCAACCAGAAGTGTGTAACTGTCATCATTTAAATGATGCACCTGGATTCTAAACTGCCAGTGAGTGGTCACATGACAGTATGAGAAAAACAAATCATTAAAGCTACAGTACACCTAATAAAAGGTGGTAGTGCCCCATCCCACAACTGGAGCGGCTACACGGCTACATGCAGCTGTATTTCCATATAAATTGATTTTATTAACTAACCTAATATGGCAGCGGAGGGAATGAGTTAGTGGAGTGAACAATCACAAACTGCCATTTCTTGATGGCAGCTTGTGATTGGTCCTCCCGCTCACATACCAGCCCTGTCCATGTTTTGGCTGGGGCTGTAAGAGGAGCAGATAAGTCATGAGAAATATGGTACATACTGGGATCTAGCTAGGAGAGACTAGGGGCTAGATCTACTAAGCTGCGGGTTTGAAAAAGTGGGGATGTTGCCTATAGCAACCAATCAGATTCTAGCTATCATTTTGTAGAAGGTACTAAATAAATGAAAGCTAGAATCTGATTGGTTGCTATAGGCAACATCCCCACTTTTTGAAACCCGCAGCTTAGTAAATCTAGCCCTAGGTGGTAGAGCAGCTCTAAAGATACAAACACCTATGCACTATTATAATAAGGTGTAGTAAAATTAAATATAGAAAATATATTACTAAGAGTAGAGAATGCTCCAACACTTGCATATTTATTTAGATGAATTAGGTACAGACTCAAGAACACAAGAGAAACATGGGGATATGTATTTGTCTCCTGTGCCCTAAAAGCACCACATACGTAGTGGAAAGTGTGTAATGTTATAATGAAACAGACACATTTTAAAAGCTGTGTGCAGGTAAGCCTTAAGTCCAGATAAAATAACATAGCATTTGATCATGTTAGGACTGACCAGAATGGGAAGACTTTGGCGTGAGTTGGTCAGCTTAACATATACTGCAATATGTGGAACTAACATTCCCTGTCTTTAATATAGAACAGTATTTAGTTCAGCATTAACTATGTGTTTGGAGAGTGCAGAGTATCCCTGTTTTTTTTGTCTACATATGTGTGTATATATATATATATTAATAATGGAACCAACAAATAAACGTTCATATTATGCCACACAGTAGTGTCCCAGGTCCCAGTTCAATTTATGCCACATTGTTCAATTTATGCCACAAATCATATTTTGCCACACAGTGATGCCCCCAAATCATATTATGTCATACAATAGTGCCCCAGTTCAATTTATGCCACAAATCATATTGTGCCCCACAATAATGTCTCCAAATCATATTATGTTACAAATTAGGCCCCAAAACAATATTATGCCACAGAGTAGTGCCCCCAAACAATATTATGCCACAGATTAATGCCCCCAAACAATATTATGCCACAGAGTACTGTCCCCAATTCAAATTATGCCAAGAACAGGCTAACCCCCTGAAAAAAGGAACATTGTCAAGTTTGAAAAAAAAAGCAAAAAAAAAAAATGACAATAAAATAAAGTAAATGTGACTTACCTTTACTTCATCTCCTCTCTGTGGTCGGCTGGGCTTGGCCCTCGCAGCTCCTGGATGCTGCCAGCATCGCAACGTCATGACGTGTGCAACTCTTGAAGGTGCACGTGACTTGCGCTTTACAAATTTTGGACATGGGTTGCTGCTTGTCTGGATCCTGCAATGTTGGGAGTCCTATCTGGAAAAAGAAAGGGTATATGACATTTAGAAAACTCCAACCAGCCTTGGCATTAAATAATTCACATTCACATTTAATAAGGGACAAGTGCAAGGAGGTATGGGCTTGGCTATGTAAGGTGCGCAGGTCGCTGTTCTCCCAGTTAGTCACCAGTGCAATGGAGTATGTAGAGGAATAGCAGAAGACCTGGGTACAATCCAGCAATGGCGAGGAACAAAAGGGAAAATACAGGAGAGTGGTCAGAGGTAGCCAAATTCAGGAACCACTCGGACAATATAGTACAGAATCACTTGAGCAGGAGGATAGTCACAAGACAAGCCAAGGGTCAGAATCCAAAACAGCAAACAATAGGAGCAGGGAACAGGACACAGGAACGCTGGAGATTGGTGACCCAAAATGCTGGCGAGGCATTGGTGAAAGTGGGGTCCTAATATAAGAGGAAGTGAGCCCTTGTAGAAGGAGAGTGATTTCTGAGCCACAAAACAAATGCCCCGATGCATAGCAATGGGACGCGGCTCGAATGCACATGCAGGTGCTGCGAGAGTGCTGAATACGTAAGAGTGTCCCGTTGCTAGGCAACAGGATGCGAGAAGGAATTAAGACAGGGGTCCGTTCCCCGGCACCTAGGAGAAGTGCAAGGACGGCATCTGACATATTTACTGAGAGTAAGAAAGTCTTATGATTATGAAAATGCTTTCTACTGGTTTTAAATCACACTTAAAGGAATAACAGGTAAAATAAGGGTAAAAAAGAGTCTACTGTATAAAACGTTACTACTAGTAATGATGTCTTCTCATGGTTATCAATATTTTCATGCATCATAATTGGGGATAACCCAAAACACTATCTGTTACTGTAAAAGAATAGAGGGTATCCTGAACACATGACAGTTTTAAAGTGTTAGACTTCATGGTTTACACCTGAAATTTGCAAGTTTGAAAGTTTTTGTTAATTATTCAGTGCAGACTTGTATTCCAAGTTTTGTAACCTATAAAACTGTGCTGCTTGTGCCATATTAAAGGGGATTCACTAATTCAAACTGTTTTCCCTTTTTTCCTTCACTCATATATGCCCCCCAGACTTCTAGTTGATCTTTTTATATGCACTTTCCTAGCTCCCAGGGTGCATGGTAATAGAACTGATAGCTCTACAGACCCACATCCCCCTAGTGACCCCATCTGCCGTCACCGGGGTCGGGTCTGTACTTGAGTAATGCTGGATGCGTTACAGGGTGTGCAGTGCATATGGACTTATGAGCTCAGGGTGCACTTTAACTTTTCCTTGACTTGTGTCCAGAGTGATTCAGGAAGGCAGAGCCGGATTAAAGGTGGACAGAGGCAATCTGCTCTTAGGGAGACCTGGTGTCCACTGTCTTACTTCTCCCTTCTCATCTGTCTTCCACTTATCGTCCGTCCTGTCCTGACTGTCTGTGTGACATGTGTCTAATCTACAAGGCCAAAATGGAACTACCACACTGCTAAAACACCCACCCACTGGTGAAAAGACAACTGTGAAAATAATAAAAAGAAGATAGGGTTTCTGGGATCCGTCTTGGGACGAAGGGTCCTGAGACAGGGATGAAGTGGAAACTAGGAGGCTGGATGAAGATCTTGCTCAGAAAGAGAGTATGTGCTCTTTTTGTATATGCCAGATGTCAGGAGGAGGAATGCTGGACTGGATTCCACATTGGAATAAGCAACTGGAATCTGGACTTGGTGGACTGGAACCTGGACGTAGGAACAGAGGGACTGAACCCACGAACAGAGACTCAGTACCCGCAAGGATCCAGAAACTCAGAAGACTATAGTACCAAAACTGGGACTGAGAAGTCTCAGAACTCAGGCACCGGATTATCAGGGGTGACCACCTCCTGAGCTGTATAAGCTTGGAACTGGCCCCGGGTAACTCAGAACCTGCATCAAACCTGGATCTTGAAGCCGATACACAGAGACACAGAGATGGAAGAAGTTTAAAGACTCAGAGCAGTAACCTACTAAGAGCAGAAGCGAATAAGAAGGACATGGAGGGATTTGTATCGAGGTTACTCTAAGGATTAAGTTATGTACCTTTTGCCAAAATCTGACCATCTTAGGACAAGACCACTAAATGTGTAACAAAGAGCCTTCTTGCCCACAGGACCTCCAACAGGAATTGGGTGCATCTGGGAATATAGCTTTGAGATGAGTGGGGACCAGGTACCAGGTACCATCTATAAAGTAGCTTATACGCATTGTCTTTAGTCCTCACGAAAATAGAGCTTTTAGCGATTCGGGTCCTGATTTCGGCCCAATCATCAATTTCTAGTTAAATTCCCAAGTCTTCTTTCCACTTCAGCTCGTATCGATCCTTAATAGGTTGATGAAATGCCACAAGACTATAAAATGTTGAAATTAAACCGGTCGGTTGAGACCTATTCTGACAAAAAGTTTCCAAAGGGGTTAATTGGTAGAGTGTTTTAAACGCTAAGAGAGATTGAAATAAATGCCTTAGTTGAAGATATTAATAGAAACATTTATGGGGGATGTTGTGTATTCTCTGCAAATCTGCAAATTCCGGAAAGATTTGCATGGGTGCGATATCTGTCATAAACCAGAGCCCGCGATTAAACCAGTATTGAGAAAAGGATTTTGGCTGTCCAGGGGGAAAGGACGGGTTGTTCCACAATGGAAACATAATTTCAGGATTAGCTAATAATTGAAAGGCGCGAGTACTATAGTCCCAAATCTGGAGGGAGAAACGAGTAGAAGATGGAAGCAAAAGGAGTGGTGGACGATGTTTAATTGGAATCCACAAAAGGGTGTATGGCGAAAGCAACTGTATGGTATTTGCCTCTATGTCAGCCCATAGCCTAGTGTTATGTGCGTATTGTCGCTAACCAATAACGATTGTCGAACCTCGAGTTGTGTTTCCAAAGCACAAAGATTTATTCGCAAATAGTAGAATAAATATGTTCAAGCGAAGTAATAGTAAATACAGCCATTACTTATCGCAGGCGCTCTGGATCCAGTGCAGTCATTCAATCCTGAAGTCTGGGGACAAGATGTCTGCACTCTGGATCACAAGCTGCTGCTTATATACACAATCAAATACAGTAATACAATGAAGATGGTATAGCTTGCATCTATTGGTCCGGGTCTCAGGAATGTCCAAGGGGTCGTCAATCATTGGCTGGTTCATCCTAAGGAATCCAAAGGAGGGGGTCATCTCTGCAGGGGGTATGCTCTGCTCTTCCCGCCAGGATTCCTTAGTCTTAAGTAGTTCATAATTCCCTATCATTCATAACTTGCGTATGCACTCTGCGATTCCCTCGCAGAGTGAACCAAACAGTAGGATATGTAACAAGGTTCATTATGATACCACTCATGATGTTATTCCTTTAACCCGTTCCGTGTATTTCACTAATATGCATGTAACTCTGATATAAAATATAAATACTACTATATTTCGACATAACTGACTATGTGTTGCAACTACCATTAATGTGTACTATTTTATAAGTATGCGTGTTTGTGCGAATATATGGTAAAAGACCAATTACTGTTGCTGCCACGTGTAGTGGATGCGTACGCCCTGTCACGCCGTAGCGTGCCCTTGTACGTCGATGCGTACCGTACGCATCTTTTCAGACAAAGACAACCAAGTTTGCTAGACTTTAATTGAAATGACTTTATCCAATTTGCTGACTTCGACACTAGTGAAGGCGAAGAGTGAAATAGAACTAGCTGGGTCAGGTGTGCAGCAATGTAGTACTTAGAAATATTTGGAAGACCCAGTCCACCCTCCAAGGTCCGACGATGAAGCGTGCGAGCTTGGACCCGTGGTCGTTTACCTGCCCAAACAAACTGCGCAACTTGTTTCTGAAGGGTTTTTAGTGCCAATGAGGGGACCCGCATAGGGACCGTCTGAAATAGATAGAGAATTTGTGCTATTAGATTCATCTTTACGGCTGTCATGCGACCTAACCAAGAGATATATAGCTTATCCCATTTCTCAAGGTCTTGTTTAAGAACACTCAAGAGCCAAGGAAAATTAGCTGTATATAGCTGACTGCATTGACTTGTCAAGTAGATTCCCAAATATTTCAGTTTGTCCGGTTGCCATCTAAAATTCGTTTGCCGTTTCAGAGATTCCAGGAGGTGGGGCGTTAAGTTAAGAGACAGGATTTCATATTTGTCCATATTGATTTTAAAGTTAGACAACTAAGTTCTTTCTGTATGGAAAGGAGGGAGGTAAGGGGTCACTGTCAGTAAGACATCATCCGCATATAAGGAGATCTTATAATCGGTCTTGACCGCTTGGATTCCTGTGATTGGTTCATTGGCCCTCCCCATAATTCAATATAGGCAACATCTCTATAGTATGATATAGGCAGCCCCCTATAGATTAATATAGGCTGCCCCCCCCCATTGTTTAGTATAGGCAGCCCCCCATAATTTAGAATAGGCAGCGCTTCCACCTATAGTTTAGAATACGCAGCACACCCATAATTTAGAATAGGCAGCCCCTCCACAGTAAACAATAGGTAGCTCCCCATAGTTTAGAACAGGCATCCCTTCCACTGATAGTTCAGAATAGGCAGTACCACCATAGTTTAGAATAGGCAGCCGGACCCATACCTTAATATAGGCAGCCCTCCCCATAATTCAATATAGGCAACATCTCTATAGTATGATATAGGCGGCCCCATTATAGATTAATATAGGCTGCCCCCCCCATAGTTTAGTATAGGCAGCCCCCCATAATTTAGAATAGGCAGCCCCCCCGTATAGTTTAGTACAGGCAGAATCCCCTGTAGTTTAATGTAGGCAGCCCCCACCCCCATAGTTTAGAACAGACAGCCATCCCTCATAGTTTAGAATAGGCAGCCCACCCCATAGTTTAGAGTAAGCATAGTTTGGAATATGCAGTACCCTTCTTATATTTTAGAATATGGCAGAATTCCCCATAAATTAGAATATGCAACATTCCCATAGTTTAGAAAAGGCAGACCCCCCTAGTTTAAAATGGGCAGACCCCCTATAGTTTAATATAGGCAGCCCACTCACTATAACTTAATATAGACTGCACCCCTATAGTTTAATATAGGCAGCCCCCCCATGTAGTTTAATATAGGCAGCCCCTCCAATAGTTTAGAATAGGCAGCCCCCACTATAGTTTAGAATAGGCAGCCCCTCCATAGTTTAGAATAGGCAGACCCCCATAGTTTAGAATAGGCAGCGCTTCCACCTATAGTTTAGAATACGCAGCACACCCATAATTTAGAATAGGCAGCCCCTCCACAGTAAACAATAGGTAGCTCCCCATAGTTTAGAACAGGCATCCCTTCCACTGATAGTTCAGAATAGGCAGTACCACCATAGTTTAGAATAGGCAGCCGGACCCATACCTTAATATAGGCAGCCCTCCCCATAATTCAATATAGGCAACATCTCTATAGTATGATATAGGCAGCCCCCTATAGATTAATATAGGCTGCCCCCCCCATAGTTTAGTATAGGCAGCCCCCCATAATTTAGAATAGGCAGCCCCCCCCCCTATAGTTTAGTACAGGCAGAATCCCCTGTAGTTTAATATAGGCAGCCCCCTATATTATAATATAGGCTGCCCCCTCTCCCCATAGTTTAGCATGGGAAGCCCTGCCCCCCATAGTTTAGAATAGACAGCCCCTCTATAGTTTAGTATAGGACGAATCCCCTATAGTTTAGAATAGACAGCATCCCCCATAAGTTAGAATATGCAACCCCCGATAGTTTAGAAAAGGAAGCCCCCCTATAGTTTAATGTAGGCAGCCCACTCCCTATAGCTTAATATAGACTGCACCCCTATAGTTTACTATAGACAACCCCCACTATAGTTTAATATCGGCAGAACCCTTTCAGTTTAAAATTGGCAGCCCACCGTATAGATTAAAATAGGCATCCCCCTTATAGTTTAGTATAGGCAGCTCCCCCCATAGATTAGAATAGAAAGCCATTCTCCATAGCTTAGAATAGGCAGCATCCCCGATAGGTTAGAATAAGCAGTCCCCCTATAGTTTACCAAGGCAACCCCTCTATAGTTTAGAATAGGCAGTCTCACCCTATAGGTTAGAATAGACAGCCATCCCCCATAGTATAGAATAGGCAGCCCCCCATAGTATAAAATAGGCAGCCCCACTATAGTTTAGAATAGGCAGTCTCACCCTATAGGTTAGAATAGACAGCCCCAAATAGTTTAGAAAAGGGAGTCCCCCCATAGATTAGAGTATGCAGTACCCACACATAGTTTAGAATATTGAGCCCCCCCCCCCAAAGTTTAGAAATGGTAGCCCCTCATAGTTCAGAATAGTCAGCCCCCCCCATAGTTTAGAATAGGCAGCATCCCCATAGTTTAGAATTGGCAGCCCCCCTCATAGTTTAGAATAGGCAGCCCCACCATAATTTAGAATAGGCAGACCCACTATTAAGACAGCCCCCCTCCCTTCCCTCATATCAAACAATATATTAAGACACCTCACTACCTCAAACATTATAGCAACATACACCCCTTTTCCCTCACACATTTTAGCAGGCCCTCTTCCCTATGGTTTAATATAAGCAGCCCCCTATAGTTTAAATAGTTTAATATAGAAAGCCTCCCCTAGAGTTTAATATAGGCAGTCCCCCTATAGTTTAGTATAGGGAGCCCCCACTATAGTTTAGGATAGGCAGCCCCCACATTAGTTTAGAATAGGCAGCCCCCTATAGTTTAAAATAGACAGCCCCCTATAATTTAAAATAGGCAGCCCCCTATAGTTTAATATAGGCAGCCCCACCTATAGTTTAATATAGGTAGCCCCACCTATAGTTTAATATGTGCAGCCCCCCTATAGTTTAATATAGGCTGCCCCCCCCATAGTTTAGAATAGGCAGCATCCCCATAAGTTAGAATATTCAGCTCCTCCATAGTTTAGATAAAGCAGTGCCCCCATAGTTTAGAATAGGCAGCCCCGCTATAGTTTAAAATAGGCAGCCCACTCACTATAGCTTAATATAGACTGCACCCCTATAGATTACTATAGACAGCCCCCACTATAGTTTAATATAGGTAGCCCCACCTATAGTTTAATATGTGCAGCCCCCCTATAGTTTAATATAGGCTGCCCCCCCCATAGTTTAGAATAGGCAGCATCCCCATAAGTTAGAATATTCAGCTCCCCCATAGTTTAGATAAAGCAGTGCCCCCATAGTTTAGAATAGGCAGCCCCGCTATAGTTTAAAATAGGCAGCCCACTCACTATAGCTTAATATAGACTGCACCCCTATAGATTACTATAGACAGCCCCCACTATAGTTTAATATAGGCAGCCCCCACTATAGTTTAAAATTGGCAGCCCCCGTATAGATTAAAATAGGCAGCCCCCCCCCCCCGTAGTTTAGCATAGGCAGCCATCCCATATAGTTTAGAATAGGCAGCCCCTCATAGTTTAAAACAAGAAGCTCCCCATAGTTTAGAATAGGCAGCCCTCCATAGTATAGTATAGGCAGCCCCACCATAATTTAGAATAGACAGTCCCCTCCCATACTTTATAATATGCAGCATCCCCCAGAGTTCATAATAGGCAGCAAACCTTAGTTTATAATAGGCAGCCCCCCCATAGTTTAGAAAATGTAGCCCCCTCACATTGTATTTAGAATAAGCAGCCCCTACCATAGTATTGAATAGGCAGCCCGCCCATAAT
This sequence comes from Mixophyes fleayi, assembly GCF_038048845.1. NCBI lineage: Eukaryota > Metazoa > Chordata > Amphibia > Anura > Limnodynastidae > Mixophyes > Mixophyes fleayi. The sequence goes on along the minus strand of NC_134405.1, from coordinate 310,621,181 downwards.
TTTAGAATAGGCAGCCCCACTATTAAGACTATTAAGACAGCCCCCCTCCCTTCCCTCATATCACACAATATATTAAGATTCCCCACTACCTCACACATTATACAACATACACCCTTTTTCCCTCACACATTATAGCAGCCCCCCCTCCATATAGTTTAATATAGGCAGCCCCTGTATACTTTAATTTAGGAAGCCCCCTATAATTAAATATAGGCAGCCCCTCTTTAGTTTAATATAGGCAGCCGTGCCCCCCAATAAGTTACAATAGGCAGCCCCCCCCGGTAGTTTAGAATAGGCAGCCATTCCCCATAGTTTAGAATAGGCATTACCCTCTTATACTTTACAATAGGCAGCCCCACATATTGTGTTTAGAATAGGCAGCCCCCCATAGTTTAGAACAGGCAGCCCCCCATATTTTACTATAGGCATCCCCTCATAGTTTAGTATAGGCAGCCCTCCAAATCATTTTGAATAGGCAGCTAGTCACTGCCCCATTGGAGCTTATAATCTAAATCCCCTAACATACACACACACAGATTGAGAGAGACTAAGGGCAATTTAATAGAAGCCAATTAACCTACCAGTATGTTTTTGGAGTGTGGGAGGAAACCGGAGCACCCGGAGGAAACCCACGCAAACACGGGGAGAACATACAAACTCCACACAGATAAGGCCATGGTTGGGAATCGAACTCATGACCCAAGTGCTGTGAGGCAGAAGTGCTAACCACTAAGCCACCGTGCTGCCCACATAGCAAACCCACATAGTTTAGAATAGATAGCCCCCCAATGGTTTAGAAAATGTAGCCCCCTCACATTGTATTTAGAATAAGCAGCCCCTACCATAGTATTGAATAGGCAGCCCGCCCATATTTTAGAATAGGCAGCCCCACTATTAAGACTATTAAGACAGCCCCCCTCCCTTCCCTCATATCACAATATATTAAGATCCCCCACTACCTCACACATTATACAACATACAACCCTTTTCCCTCACACATTATAGCAGCCCCACTCCATATAGTTTAATATAGGCAGCCCCTGTATACTTTAATTTAGGAAGCCCCCCTATAATTAAATATAGGCTGCCCCTCTTTAGTTTAATAAATATAGGCTGCCCCTCTTTAGTTTAATATAGGCAGCCGTGCCCCCCAATAAGTTAGAATAGGCAGCTCCCCCCAGTAGTTTAGAATAGGCAGCCATTCCCCATAGTTTAGAATAGGCAGCCGCCCCCTTTTAGTTTAGAATAGGTAGTTCCCCTATAGTTTAGAATATTCAGCCCCACATATTTTAGTATAGGCAGCATTTCCCATAGGTTAGAATAGGCAGGTCTCCTGGCTACTCACTTACCTTTAATTGAGCAGGCCAGCATTGCTTCTCACATCAGGCAAATATAGTTTAGTATAGTCAACCCCCCATAGTTTAGTATAAGTAGCCTCCTTTAGTATACTCAGCCCCCCCATAGTTTAGTATAGGTAGCCCCCTTTAGTTTAGTATAGGTAGCCCCCCATATTTTAGTATATGCAGCCCCCTCATAGTTTAGTATAGGCAGCCCCCCCATAGTTTAGAATAGTCAGCCCCTCCCATAGTTTAGAATAGGCAACCCCCCATAGTTTAGAAAAGGAAGCCCCCCTAAAGTTTAATGTTTAATGTAGGCAGCCCACTCCCTATAGCTTAATATAGACTGCACCCCTATAGTTTACTATAGACAACCCCCACTATAGTTTAATATCGGCAGAACCCTTTCAGTTTAAAATTGGCAGTCCACCGTATAGATTAAAATAGGCATCCCCCTATAGTTTAGTATAGGCAGCTCCCCCCATAGATTAGAATAGAAAGCCATTCTCCATAGCTTAGAATAGGCAGCATCCCCCATAGGTTAGAATAAGCAGTCCCCCTATAGTTTACCAAGGCAACCCCTCTATAGTTTAGAATAGGCAGTCTCACCCTATAGGTTAGAATAGACAGCCATCCCCCATAGTATAGAATAGGCAGCCCCCCATAGTATAAAATAGGCAGCCCCACTATAGTTTAGAATAGGCAGTCTCACCCTATAGGTTAGAATAGACAGCCCCCAATAGTTTTGAAAAGGGAGTCCCCCCATAGATTAGAATATGCAGTACCCACACATAGTTTAGAATAGGCAGCCCCCTCCCAAAGATTACAATAGGTAACATCACCCATAGTTTAGAATAGGCAGCAAACCATAGTTTAGAATATTGACCCCCTCCCCATAGTTTAGAAATGTTAGCCCCTCATAGTTCAGAACAGTCATCCCCCCACATAGTTTAGAATTGGCAGCCCCACCATAATTTAGAATAGGCAGACCCACTATTAAGACAGCCCCCCTCCCTTCCCTCATATCAAACAATATATTAAGACACCGCACTCCCTCACACATTATAGCAACATACACCCCTTTTCCCTCACACATTATAGCAGGCCCTCTTCCCTATAGTTTAATATAAGCAGCCGCCTATAGTTTAAATAGTTTAATATAGAAAGCCTCCCCTAGAGTTTAATATAGGCAGTCCCCCTATAGTTTAGTATAGGGAGCCCCCACTATAGTTTAGGATAGGCAGCCCCCACTTTAGTTTAGAATAGGCAGCCCCCTATAGTTTAAAATAGGCAGCCCCCAATAGTTTAAAATAGGCAGCCCCCCAATAGTTTAATATAGGCAGCCCAACCTATAGTTTAATATAGGTAGCCCCACCTATAGTTTAATATATTCAGCCCCCCTATAGTTTAATATAGGCTGCCCCCCCATAGTTTAGAATAGGCAGCATCCCCCATAATTTAGAATATTCAGATTGCCCATACTTTAGATAAGGCAGTGCCCCCATAGTTTAGAATAGGCAGCCCCGCTATAGTTTAAAATAGGCAGCCCACTCACTATAGCTTAATATAGACTGCACCTCTATAGATTACTATAGACAGCCCCCACTATAGTTTAATATAGGCAGCCCCCTCTATACTTTAAAATTGGCAGCCCCCCATATAGATTAAAATAGGCAGCCCCCCCCGTAGTTTAGCATAGGCAGCCATCCCATATAGTTTAGAATAGGCAGCCCCTCATAGTTTAAAACAAGAAGCTTCCCCATAGTTTAGAATAGGCAGCCCTCCATAGTATAGTATAGGCAGCCCCACCATAATTTAGAATAGACAGTCCCCTCCCATACTTTATAATAGGCAGCATCCCCCATAGTTCATATTAGGCAGCAAACCTTAGTTTATAATAGGCATCCCCTCATAGTTTAGTATAGGCAGCCCTCCACATCATTTTGAATAGGCAGCTAGTCATTGCCCCATTGGACCTTATAATCTAAATCCCCTAACATACACACACACAGATTGAGAGAGACTAAGGGCAATTTAATAGAAGCCAATTAACCTACCAGTATGTTTTTGGAGTGTGGGAGGAAACCGGAGCACTCGGAGGAAACCCACGCAAACACGGGGAGAACATACAAACTCCACACAGATAAGGCCATGGTTGGGAATCGAACTCATGACCCAAGTGCTGTGAGGCAGAATTGCTAACCACTAAGCCACCGTGCTGCCCACATAGCAAACCCACATAGTTTAGAATAGATAGCCACCCAATGGTTTAGAAAATGTAGCCCCCTCACATTGTATTTAGAATAAGCAGCCCCTACCATAGTATTGAATAGGCAGCCCGCCCATATTTTAGAATAGGCAGCCCCACTATTAAGACTATTAAGACAGCCCCCCTCCCTTCCCTCATATCACAATATATTAAGATCCCCCACTACCTCACACATTATACAGCATACAACCCTTTTCCCTCACACATTATAGCAGCCCCCCTCCATATAGTTTAATATAGGCAGCCCCTGTATATTTTAATTTAGGAAGCCCCCCTATAATTAAATATAGGCTGCCCCTCTTTAAATTTAATATAGGCAGCCGTGCCCCCCAATAAGTTAGAATAGGCAGCTCCCCCCAGTAGTTTAGAATAGGCAGCCATTTCCCATAGTTTAGAATAGGCAGCCGCCCCCTTTTAGTTTAGAATAGGTAGTCCCCCTATAGTTTAGAACAGACAGCCCCCCTATATTTTAGTATAGGCATCCCCTCACAGTTTAGTATAGGCAGCCCTCCCCATCATTTTGAATAGGCAGCTAGTCACTGCCCCATTGGAGCTTATAATCTAAATCCCCTAACATACACACACACAGATTGAGAGAGACTAAGGGCAATTTAATAGAAGCCACTTAACCTACCAGTATGTTTTTGGAGTGTGGGAGGAAACCGGAGCACCCGGAGGAAACCCACGCAAACACGGGGAGAACATACAAACTCCACACAGATAAGGCCATGGTTGGGAATCGAACTCATGACCCAAGTGCTGTGAGGCAGAAGTGCTAACCACTAAGCCACCGTGCTGCCCACATAGCAAACCCACATAGTTTAGAATAGATAGCCCCCCAATGGTTTAGAAAATGTAGCCCCCTCACATTGTATTTAGAATAAGCAGCCCCTACCATAGTATTGAATAGGCAGCCCGCCCATATTTTAGAATAGGCAGCCCCACTATTAAGACTATTAAGACAGCCCCCCTCCCTTCCCTCATATCACAATATATTAAGATCCCCCACTACCTCACACATTATACAACATACAACCCTTTTCCCTCACACATTATAGCAGCCCCACTCCATATAGTTTAATATAGGCAGCCCCTGTAAACTTTAATTTAGGAAGCCCCCCTATAATTAAATATAGGCTGCCCCTCTTTAGTTTAATAAATATAGGCTGCCCCTCTTTAGTTTAATATAGGCAGCCGTGCCCCCCAATAAGTTAGAATAGGCAGCTCCCCCCAGTAGTTTAGAATAGGCAGCCATTCCCCATAGTTTAGAATAGGCAGCCGCCCCCTTTTAGTTTAGAATAGGTAGTTCCCCTATAGTTTAGAATATTCAGCCCCACATATTTTAGTATAGGCAGCATTTCCCATAGGTTAGAATAGGCAGGTCTCCTGGCTACTAACTTACCTTTAATTGAGCAGGCCAGCATTGCTTCTCACATCAGGCAAATATAGTTTAGTATAGTCAACCCCCCATAGTTTAGTATAAGTAGCCTCCTTTAGTATACTCAGCCCCCCTATAGTTTAGTATAGGTAGCCCCCTTTAGTTTAGTATAGGTAGCCCCCCATATTTTAGTATATGCAGCCCCCTCATAGTTTAGTATAGGCAGCCCCCCCATAGTTTAGAATAGTCAGCCCCTCCCATAGTTTAGAATAGGCAACCCCCCATAGTTTAGAAAAGGAAGCCCCCCTAAAGTTTAATGTTTAATGTAGGCAGCCCACTCCCTATAGCTTAATATAGACTGCACCCCTATAGTTTACTATAGACAACCCCCACTATAGTTTAATATCGGCAGAACCCTTTCAGTTTAAAATTGGCAGTCCACCGTATAGATTAAAATAGGCATCCCCCTATAGTTTAGTATAGGCAGCTCCCCCCATAGATTAGAATAGAAAGCCATTCTCCATAGCTTAGAATAGGCAGCATCCCCCATAGGTTAGAATAAGCAGTCCCCCTATAGTTTACCAAGGCAACCCCTCTATAGTTTAGAATAGGCAGTCTCACCCTATAGGTTAGAATAGACAGCCATCCCCCATAGTATAGAATAGGCAGCCCCCCATAGTATAAAATAGGCAGCCCCACTATAGTTTAGAATAGGCAGTCTCACCCTATAGGTTAGAATAGACAGCCCCCAATAGTTTTGAAAAGGGAGTCCCCCCATAGATTAGAATATGCAGTACCCACACATAGTTTAGAATAGGCAGCCCCCTCCCAAAGATTACAATAGGTAACATCACCCATAGTTTAGAATAGGCAGCAAACCATAGTTTAGAATATTGAGCCCCCCCCCATAGTTTAGAAATGGTAGCCCCTCATAGTTCAGAACAGTCATCCCCCCACATAGTTTAGAATTGGCAGCCCCACCATAATTTAGAATAGGCAGACCCACTATTAAGACAGCCCCCCTCCCTTCCCTCATATCAAACAATATATTAAGACAACGCACTCCCTCACACATTATAGCAACATACACCTCTTTTCCCTCACACATTATAGCAGGCCCTCTTCCCTATAGTTTAATATAAGCAGCCGCCTATAGTTTAAATAGTTTAATATAGAAAGCCTCCCCTAGAGTTTAATATAGGCAGTCCCCCTATAGTTTAGTATAGGGAGCATCCACTATAGTTTAGGATAGGCAGCCCCCACTTTAGTTTAGAATAGGCAGCCCCCTATAGTTTAAAATAGGCAGCCCCCAATAGTTTAAAATAGGCAGCCCCCCAATAGTTTAATATAGGCAGCCCAACCTATAGTTTAATATAGGTAGCCCCACCTATAGTTTAATATATTCAGCCTCCCTATAGTTTAATATAGGCTGCCCCCCCCATAGTTTAGAATAGGCAGCATCCCCCATAATTTAGAATATTCAGATCGCCCATACTTTAGATAAGGCAGTGCCCCCATAGTTTAGAATAGGCAGCCCCGCTATAGTTTAAAATAGGCAGCCCACTCACTATAGCTTAATATAGACTGCACCTCTATAGATTACTATAGACAGCCCCCACTATAGTTTAATATAGGCAGCCCCCTCTATACTTTAAAATTGGCAGCCCCCCATATAGATTAAAATAGGCAGCCCCCCCCCGTAGTTTAGCATAGGCAGCCATCCCATATAGTTTAGAATAGGCAGCCCCTCATAGTTTAAAACAAGAAGCTTCCCCATAGTTTAGAATAGGCAGCCCTCCATAGTATAGTATAGGCAGCCCCACCATAATTTAGAATAGACAGTCCCCTCCCATACTTTATAATAGGCAGCATCCCCCATAGTTCATATTAGGCAGCAAACCTTAGTTTATAATAGGCATCCCCTCATAGTTTAGTATAGGCAGCCCTCCACATCATTTTGAATAGGCAGCTAGTCACTGCCCCATTGGACCTTATAATCTAAATCCCCTAACATACACACACACAGATTGAGAGATACTAAGGGCAATTTAATAGAAGCCAATTAACCTACCAGTATGTTTTTGGAGTGTGGGAGGAAACCGGAGCACTCGGAGGAAACCCACGCAAACACGGGGAGAACATACAAACTCCACACAGATAAGGCCATGGTTGGGAATCGAACTCATGACCCAAGTGCTGTGAGGCAGAAGTGCTAACCACTAAGCCACCGTGCTGCCCACATAGCAAACCCACATAGTTTAGAATAGATAGCCACCCAATGGTTTAGAAAATGTAGCCCCCTCACATTGTATTTAGAATAAGCAGCCCCTACCATAGTATTGAATAGGCAGCCCGCCCATATTTTAGAATAGGCAGCCCCACTATTAAGACTATTAAGACAGCCCCCCTCCCTTCCCTCATATCACAATATATTAAGATCCCCCACTACCTCACACATTATACAGCATACAACCCTTTTCCCTCACACATTATAGCAGCCCCCCTCCATATAGTTTAATATAGGCAGCCCCTGTATATTTTAATTTAGGAAGCCCCCCTATAATTAAATATAGGCTGCCCCTCTTTAAATTTAATATAGGCAGCCGTGCCCCCCAATAAGTTAGAATAGGCAGCTCCCCCCAGTAGTTTAGAATAGGCAGCCATTTCCCATAGTTTAGAATAGGCAGCCGCCCCCTTTTAGTTTAGAATAGGTAGTCCCCCTATAGTTTAGAACAGACAGCCCCCCTATATTTTAGTATAGGCATCCCCTCACAGTTTAGTATAGGCAGCCCTCCCCATCATTTTGAATAGGCAGCTAGTCACTGCCCCATTGGAGCTTATAATCTAAATCCCCTAACATACACACACACAGATTGAGAGAGACTAAGGGCAATTTAATAGAAGCCACTTAACCTACCAGTATGTTTTTGGAGTGTGGGAGGAAACCGGAGCACCCGGAGGAAACCCACGCAAACACGGGGAGAACATACAAACTCCACACAGATAAGGCCATGGTTGGGAATCGAACTCATGACCCAAATGCTGTGAGGCAGAAGTGCTAACCACTAAGCCACCGTGCTGCCCACATAGCAAGCCCACATAGTTTAGAATAGATAGCCCCCCATAGTTTAGTATAGTCAGCCCCACGTAGTTTAATATAGGCATCCCCCCTATAGTTTAGAATAGGCAGCCCCTGTTATAGTTTAGAATATTTAGCCCCCCATATTTTAGTATAGGCAGCATTTCCCATAGGTTAGAATAGGCAGGTCTCCTGGCTACTTACTTACCTTTAATTGAGCAGGCCAGCATTGCTTCTCACATCAGGCAAATATAGTTTAGTATAGTCAACCCATCATAGTTTAGTATAAGTAGCCCCCTTTAGTATACTCAGCCCCCCCATAGTTTAGTATAGGTAGCCCCCTTTAGTTTAGTATAGGTAGCCCCCCATATTTTAGTATATGCAGCCCCCTCATAGTTTAGTATAGGCAGCCCCTCCATAGTTTAGAATAGTCAGCCCCTCCCATAGTTTAGAATAGGCAGCCCCTCCCATAGTTTAGAATAGACAGTACCCCCCATCGTTTAGAATAGACAGTACCCCCTATAGTTTATAATAGGCAACCCCTCCCATAGTTTAGAATAGACAGTACCACACATAATTTAGAATAGGCAGCCCCTCCCATAGTTTAGAATAGACAGTACCCCCTATAGTTTAGAATAGGCAGCCCCTCCCATAGTTTAGAATAGACAGTACCCCCCATAGTTTAGAATAGGTAGCCCCCCCATAGTTTAGAATAGACAGTACCCCCCATAGTTTAGTATAGGCAGCCCCCCCATAGTTTAGAATAGTCAGCCCCTCCCATAGTTTAGAATAGACAGTACCCCCTATAGTTTAAAATAGGCTGCCCCTCCCATAGTTTAGAATAGACAGTACCCCCCATAGTTTAGAATAGGCAGCCCCCCATAGTTTAGAATAGTCAGCCCCCCCTTCGTTTAGAAAAGGCAGGTCCCCCCCTACTCACTTATCTTTAATTGAGTTGGCTGGAGTCGCTCCTCACATCAGGCAGACACCCCCTGGCGAGAAAAAAAAATTAGATAACAAAAAAGCCATATATGAGGCGGCCTTTGGGAATCTTCCCGGTATGTCCTACGCCCAATTGGCCCCTGGTTAGGGGTTTTAAAAGTTCATTGGTTGCTTCCTAAACAGATCTTTCTATATTTACAGAAGGTTTAATATTAATATATACGACTCCTGTACATCGCTAAGGTAAGCGGGCCAAAATCCATTCTCATCGTAATTGTTGATGTCTTCACCAAAATTGAATGTAAAGTCTAGCAGGATACACCACAGTTCTTTATCCATATATCTAGATCTGCACTGCTCAACAAACTTGGAAAAGGTGGTAGCTAAAGGCCATGTACTTCTCATCATTGTTAAAAATATGGATCTTGCTTTATCACATTCCAGACCTCGCTGCTCTAGGTCCCTTGCAAAATGTGAAACAAACTGATAGAAAGCCTTATAAATTATGTAGTATGTGAGCTGAGTGCAAAGATATTGACATTTTCCCTGTAACTTCTCAGGAAGGTCACACTGTAACAGGGTCATCCCGTGTAACCATTCCTCCTTTCTGATACAGCCCTTTTTCTTAGGCTCTAGTAAATAGTTCAGAGCCAACATGTTCATATCTTGGGCTTCAATCCCAACTTCCTCACAAAACTCTTGTATGCCTTTGGGCCCAATAACGTCCTCCGATCCTGCGTACTCCTGAAACCAAGCCAGGCAGCGCTTCCTAGAAAACTGATCTATCCCTATTATTCTGCCGGCTTTTCTACATTTCTTTTGGTCCACTCCATCAGTAGAGGAGGATTTCCTTTTCCTTTTCCCCGGCATATCGCTGTGAGATGAAGTATGAGGAAACAGAAGTCTGTTTCCTTGTGTCTCACTGGTCGGCCGAATGATCAGATTATTCTACTATCTATCCAACTTTGTTGCGTTCTAGAGATGCTGGAGAGCGGTCAGCAGACGTCTGTCCTCTCTCGCTGATCAACCAGAAGTGTGTAACTGTCATCATTTAAATGATGCACCTGGATTCTAAACTGCCAGTGAGTGGTCACATGACAGTATGAGAAAAACAAATCATTAAAGCTACAGTACACCTAATAAAAGGTGGTAGTGCCCCACCCCACAACTGGAGCGGCTACACGGCTACATGCAGCTGTATTTCCATATAAATTGATTTTATTAACTAACCTAATATGGCAGCGGAGGGAATGAGTTAGTGGAGTGAACAATCACAAACTGCCATTTCTTGATGGCAGCTTGTGATTGGTCCTCCCGCTCACATACCAGCCCTGTCCATGTTTTGGCTGGGGCTGTAAGAGGAGCAGATAAGTCATGAGAAATATGGTACATACTGGGATCTAGCTAGGAGAGACCAGGGGCTAGATCTACTAAGCTGAGGGTTTGAAAAAGTGGGGATGTTGCCTATAGCAACCAATCAGATTCTAGCTATCATTTTGTAGAAGGTACTAAATAAATGAAAGCTAGAATCTGATTGGTTGCTATAGGCAACATCCCCACTTTTTGAAACCCGCAGCTTAGTAAATCTAGCCCTAGGTGGTAGAGCAGCTCTAAAGATACAAACACCTATGCACTATTATAATAAGGTGTAGTAAAATTAAATATAGAAAATATATTACTAAGAGTAGAGAATGCTCCAACACTTGCATATTTATTTAGATGAATTAGGTACAGACTCAAGAACACAAGAGAAACATGGGGATATGTATTTGTCTCTTGTGCCCTAAAAGCACCACATACGTAGTGGAAAGTGTGTAATGTTATAATGAAACAGACACATTTTAAAAGCTGTGTGCAGGTAAGCCTTAAGTCCAGATAAAATAACATAGCATTTGATCATGTTAGGACTGACCAGAATGGGAAGACTTTGGCGTGAGTTGGTCAGCTTAACATATACTGCAATATGTGGAACTAACATTCCCTGTCTTTAATATAGAACAGTATTTAGTTCAGCATTAACTATGTGTTTGGAGAGTGCAGAGTATCCCTGTTTTTTTTGTCTACATATGTGTGTATATATATATATATATATATATATATATATATATATATATATATATATTAATAATGGAACCAACAAATAAACGTTCATATTATGCCACACAGTAGTGTCCCAGTTCAATTTATGCCACATTGTTCAATTTATGCCACAAATCATATTTTGCCACACAGTGATGCCCCCAAATCATATTATGTCATACAATAGTGCCCCAGTTCAATTTATGCCACAAATCATATTGTGCCCCACAATAATGTCTCCAAATCATATTATGTTACAAATTAGGCCCCAAAACAATATTATGCCACAGAGTAGTGCCCCCAAACAATATTATGCCACAGATTAATGCCCCCAAACAATATTATGCCACAGAGTACTGTCCCCAATTCATATTATGCCAAGAACAGGCTAACCCCCTGAAAAAAGGAACATTGTCAAGTTTGAAAAAAAAAGCAAAAAAAAAAATTACAATAAAATAAAGTAAATGTGACTTACCTTTACTTCATCTCCTCTCTGTGGTCGGCTGGGCTTGGCCCTCGCAGCTCCTGGATGCTGCCAGCATCGCAACGTCATGACGTGTGCAACTCTTGAAGGTGCACGTGACTTGCGCTTTACAAATTTTGGACATGGGTTGCTGCTTGTCTGGATCCTGCAATGTTGGGAGTCCTATCTGGAAAAAGAAAGGGTATATGACATTTAGAAAACTCCAACCAGCCTTGGCATTAAATAATTCACATTCACATTTAATAAGGGACAAGTGCAAGGAGGTATGGGCTTGGCTATGTAAGGTGCGCAGGTCGCTGTTCTCCCAGTTAGTCACCAGTGCAATGGAGTATGTAGAGGAATAGCAGAAGACCTGGGTACAATCCAGCAATGGCGAGGAACAAAAGGGAAAATACAGGAGAGTGGTCAGAGGTAGCCAAATTCAGGAACCACTCGGACAATATAGTACAGAATCACTTGAGCAGGAGGATAGTCACAAGACAAGCCAAGGGTCAGAATCCAAAACAGCAAACAATAGGAGCAGGGAACAGGACACAGGAACGCTGGAGATTGGTGACCCAAAATGCTGGCGAGGCATTGGTGAAAGTGGGGTCCTAATATAAGAGGAAGTGAGCCCTTGTAGAAGGAGAGTGATTTCTGAGCCACAAAACAAATGCCCCGATGCATAGCAATGGGACGCGGCTCGAATGCACATGCAGGTGCTGCGAGAGTGCTGAATACGTAAGAGTGTCCCGTTGCTAGGCAACAGGATGCGAGAAGGAATTAAGACAGGGGTCCGTTCCCCGGCACCTAGGAGAAGTGCAAGGACGGCATCTGACATATTTACTGAGAGTAAGAAAGTCTTATGATTATGAAAATGCTTTCTACTGGTTTTAAATCACACTTAAAGGAATAACAGGTAAAATAAGGGTAAAAAAGAGTCTACTGTATAAAACGTTACTACTAGTAATGATGTCTTCTCATGGTTATCAATATTTTCATGCATCATAATTGGGGATAACCCAAAACACTATCTGTTACTGTAAAAGAATAGAGGGTATCCTGAACACATGACAGTTTTAAAGTGTTAGACTTCATGGTTTACACCTGAAATTTGCAAGTTTGAAAGTTTTTGTTAATTATTCAGTGCAGACTTGTATTCCAAGTTTTGTAACCTATAAAACTGTGCTGCTTGTGCCATATTAAAGGGGATTCACTAATTCAAACTGTTTTCCCTTTTTTCCTTCACTCATATATGCCCCCCAGACTTCTAGTTGATCTTTTTATATGCACTTTCCTAGCTCCCAGGGTGCATGGTAATAGAACTGATAGCTCTACAGACCCACATCCCCCTAGTGACCCCATCTGCCGTCACCGGGGTCGGGTCTGTACTTGAGTAATGCTGGATGCGTTACAGGGTGTGCAGTGCATATGGACTTATGAGCTCAGGGTGCACTTTAACTTTTCCTTGACTTGTGTCCAGAGTGATTCAGGAAGGCAGAGCCGGATTAAAGGTGGACAGAGGCAATCTGCTCTTAGGGAGACCTGGTGTCCACTGTCTTACTTCTCCCTTCTCATCTGTCTTCCACTCATCGTTCGTCCTGTCCTGACTGTCTGTGTGACATGTGTCTAATCTACAAGGCCAAAATGGAACTACCACACTGCTAAAACACCCACCCACTGGTGAAAAGACAACTGTGAAAATAATAAAAAGAAGATAAAGTCCCAAGGGTGAGACATTGAACACGCAACCCATGTGAGGAATTCTGAATTTTCCTGTTGCAGAAAGTTGCCATCATGTTGTCCACATAATGGTGACTAAGCCAATCTACCTGAAGAATATGAGCTCCAGGAATACCGACCACTGATAAGCCTTTTAAATGTATTTTTACCAAATGGATTCTCTGTCTCAAACAACATTGATGTACTTCCATTTCCATCTGACTTTGCAATGTAAGGCATTTCTATTAAGTTGTCCAGAAGCAGTTAAAACATTTTACCCTGGATCTGAGGGCAGAGAGCGCTTTTAAATGCAGGTCTCTTCTCATGGAGCTGAGCCAAAGTCCCCGGGGTGTAATGACCCAAGCAATGAGCTCCTCATCACTGGGCATCTGATGGGTTGTGAAACAAAGGTATTGTCACGCCAATAGGGTTTCTGGGATCCGTCTTGGGACGAAGGGTCCTGAGACAGGGATGAAGTGGAAACTAGGAGGCTGGATGAAGATCTTGCTCAGAAAGAGAGTATGTGCTCTTTTTGTATATGCCAGATGTCAGGAGGAGGAATGCTGGACTGGATTCCACATTGGAATAAGCAACTGGAATCTGGACTTGGTGGACTGGAACCTGGACGTAGGAACAGAGGGACTGAACCCACGAACAGAGACTCAGTACCCGCAAGGATCCAGAAACTCAGAAGACTATAGTACCAAAACTGGGACTGAGAAGGCTCAGAACTCAGGCACCGGATTATCAGGGGTGCCCACCTCCTGAGCTGTATAAGCTTGGAACTGGCCCCGGGTAACTCAGAACCTGCATCAAACCTGGATCTTGAAGCCGATACACAGAGACACAGAGATGGAAGAAGTTTAAAGACTCAAAGCAGTAACCTACTAAGAGCAGAAGCGAATAAGAAGGACATGGAGGGATTTGTATCGAGGTTACTCTAAGGATTAAGTTATGTACCTTTTGCCAAAATCTGACCATCTTAGGACAAGACCACTAAATGTGTAACAAAGAGCCTTCTTGCCCACAGGACCTCCAACAGGAATTGGGTGCATCTGGGAATATAGCTTTGAGATGAGTGGGGACCAGGTACCATCTATAAAGTAGCTTATATGCATTCTCTTTAGTCCTCACGAAAATAGAGCTTTTAGCGATTCGGGTCCTGATTTCGGCCCAATCATCAATTTCTAGTTAAATTCCCAAGTCTTCTTTCCACTTCAGCTCGTATCGATCCTTAATAGGTTGATGAAATGCCACAAGACTATAAAATGTTGAAATTAAACCGGTCGGTTGAGACCTATTCTGACAAAAAGTTTCCAAAGGGGTTAATTGGTAGAGTGTTTTAAACGCTAAGAGAGATTGAAATAAATGCCTTAGTTGAAGATATTAATAGAAACATTTATGGGGGATGTTGTGTATTCTCTGCAAATCTGCAAATTCCGGAAAGATTTGCATGGGTGCGATATCTGTCATAAACCAGAGCCCGCGATTAAACCAGTATTGAGAAAAGGATTTTGGCTGTCCAGGGGGAAAGGACGGGTTGTTCCACAATGGAAACATAATTTCAGGATTAGCTAATAATTGAAAGGCGCGAGTACTATAGTCCCAAATCTGGAGGGAGAAACGAGTAGAAGATGGAAGCAAAAGGAGTGGTGGACGATGTTTAATTGGAATCCACAAAAGGGTGTATGGCGAAAGCAACTGTATGGTATTTGCCTCTATGTCAGCCCATAGGCTAGTGTTATGTGCGTATTGTCGCTAACCAATAACGATTGTCGAACCTCGAGTTGTGTTTCCAAAGCACAAAGATTTATTCGCAAATAGTAGAATAAATATGTTCAAGCGAAGTAATAGTAAATACAGCCATTACTTATCGCAGGCGCTCTGGATCCAGTGCAGTCATTCAATCCTGAAGTCTGGGGACAAGATGTCTGCACTCTGGATCACAAGCTGCTGCTTATATACACAATCAAATACAGTAATACAATGAAGATGGTATAGCTTGCATCTATTGGTCCGGGTCTCAGGAATGTCCAAGGGGTCGTCAATCATTGGCTGGTTCATCCTAAGGAATCCAAAGGAGGGGGTCATCTCTGCAGGGGGTATGCTCTGCTCTTCCCGCCAGGATTCCTTAGTCTTAAGTAGTTCATAATTCCCTATCATTCATAACTTGCGTATGCACTCTGCGATTCCCTCGCAGAGTGAAGCAAACAGTAGGATATGTAACAAGGTTCATTATGATACCACTCATGATGTTATTCCTTTAACCCGTTCCGTGTATTTCACTAATATGCATGTAACTCTGATATAAAATATAAATACTACTATATTTCGACATAACTGACTATGTGTTGCAACTACCATTAATGTGTACTATTTTATAAGTATGCGTGTTTGTGCAAATATATGGTAAAAGACCAATTACTGTTGCTGCCACGTGTAGTGGATGCGTACGCCCTTTCACGCCGTAGCGTGCCCTTGTACGTCGATGCGTACCGTACGCATCTTTTCAGACAAAGACAACCAAGTTTGCTAGACTTTAATTGAAATGACTTTATCCAATTTGCTGACTTAGACACTAGTGAAGGCGAAGAGTGAAATAGAACTAGCTGGGTCAGGTGTGCAGCAATGTAGTACTTAGAAATATTTGGAAGACCCAGTCCACCCTCCGAGGTCCGACGATGAAGCGTGCGAGCTTGGACCCGTGGTCGTTTACCTGCCCAAACAAACTGCGCAACTTGTTTCTGAAGGGTTTTTAGTGCCAATGAGGGGACCCGCATAGGGACCGTCTGAAATAGATAGAGAATTTGTGCTATTAGATTCATCTTTACCGCTGTCATGCGACCTAACCAAGAGATATATAGCTTATCCCATTTCTCAAGGTCTTGTTTAAGAACACTCAAGAGCCAAGGAAAATTAGCTGTATTTAGCTGACTGCATTGACTTGTCAAGTAGATTCCCAAATATTTCAGTTTGTCCGGTTGCCATCTAAAATTCGTTTGCCGTTTCAGAGATTCCAGGAGGTGGGGCGTTAAGTTAAGAGACAGGATTTCATATTTGTCCATATTGATTTTAAAGTTAGACAACTAAGTTCTTTCTGTATGGAAAGGAGGGAGGTAAGGGGTCACTGTCAGTAAGACATCATCCGCATATAAGGAGATCTTATAATCGGTCTTGACCGCTTGGATTCCTGTGATTGCTTCATTGGTCTGAACTCGAGAGGCTAAAGGTTCCATCATTAGGGCGAACAATAGAGGGGAGAGCGGACATCCTTGTCGAGTGCCATTAGCAATTTGTAACACCGGCGATGCAGCTCCATTAGCCCATACAGTAGCAGAGGTATTGAAGTACAAAGAAGCTAGCCTAGTCATAAATTGACCCTCAAAGCCCATTACCTCAAGAGTGGCTCTCATGAAGGGCCAGGAGACCCTGTCAAAGGCCTTTTCTGCGTCGAGGGAGACCACCAGAGCAGGGGTGTGCTTCGAGTTAGCTGCTTCAATGAGATTGATTGCTCGCCTTGTATTGTCCGATCCCTGTCGAGCAGGAATAAATCCCACCTGGTCAGGATGGACCAGGGCAGGGATCACTTGAGCCAGCCTGTTCGCAAGTAGTTTAGCAAATAGTTTTAGGTCTACATTCAGCAGAGAGATAGGTCTGTAGCTCTCACATTAACTAGGTTCACCACCTTCCTTAGCTATAACAATGACATGTGCTCTGGTGGTATCCCTCTCGAAGCTTTCCCCATTTTGCACTGCCCTGAAAAGTAAAAGAAGCATCAGTGCCATATCAGGCGCAAATTTTTTATAATACGATGCAGTGAGCCCATCTGGTCCTGGTGCGGCCGAGTTTCTAAGTGACTTGATAGTCTCCTTTATCTCTTTCATCGTAATGTCCACGTTGAGTATCGACAACTGTGCTTCCGTGAGACAGGCAGCCCCCCTTTCATTTTATAATTGGCAGCCACCAGTATAGTTTAAAATAAGCAGCCCCTGTGTAGTTTAATATAGGCATCCCCCTAATTTTAGTGTGGGCAGTCCCCACCCCCATAGTTTAGAACAGACAGCCATCCCTCATAGTTTAGAATAGACAGCTCACCCCATAGTTTAGAGTAAGCAGCCCACCATAGTTTGGAATATGCAGCACCCTCCACATATTTTAGAATATGGCAGTATCTCCCATAAATTAGAATATTCAACATCCCCCTAGTTCAGAATAGACAGCCCACCTAAAGTTTAATATAGGCAACCCCCTATAGTTTAGTATAGGCAGCACCCCCCATAGATTAGAATAGGAGGCCATTCCCCATAGCTTAGAATAGGCAGTATCCCCCATAGTTTAGAATATGCAGCCCCCACCATAGTTTTGAATAGGGAGCCACCCCATAGTTTAGCATCGGCAACCCCACTATAAAGACAGCCCCCCTTCCTTCCCTCATATCACACAATATATTAAGACCTCCCCACTCCCTCATACATTATAGGAACATGCACATTATAGCAGGCCCTCCTCACTATAGATTAATATAAGCAGCCCCCCTATAATTTAAATAGATTAAAATAGAATGCCTCCCCTATAGTTTAATATAGGCAGCCTCCCTATAGGTTACAATAGGCAGCCCCCCCATAGTTTAGAATAGGCAGCACCATCCATAGCTTAGAATAGGCAGCTGCCATAGATTATAATAGGTAGCCCTCCCACAGTTTAGATTATTCAGCGCCCTTATAGTTTAGAAAAGGGAGACCCCCCCATTGTTTAGAGTTTGCAGTCCCCCCATATAGTTTAAAATAGGCAACATCCCCCATAGTTTAGAATAGGCAGCAAACCATAGTCTAGAATATTGAGCCCCCCCATAGTTTAGAAATGGTTGACCCCCATAGTTTATAATAGGCAGCCCCCCTATGGTTTAGAATAGGCAGCCCCCCATAGTTTATAATAGGCTGTCCCCCCATAGTTTTGAAAAGCCAGTATCCTCCATAATTTAGAATAGGCAGCCTTCTCCCATACTTTACAATAGGAAACATCCACCATACTTTATAACAGGCAGCAAACCAAAGTTTTGATTAGGCAGCCCACGCACAGTTTAGAATAGGCAACCCACCAGAGTTTGGAATATGCAGCACCCTCAACATATTTTAAAATAAGGAAGTATCCCCCATAATTTAGAATATGCCACATCCCCATAGTTTAGAATAGGCAGCCCCCCATAGTTTAGAATAGGCAGCCCTCCATAGTTTAGTATAGGCAGCCCCAACATAGTTTAGAGTAGGCATCCCCCCCATAGTTTAGAATAGGCAGCCCACATACAGTTTAATATAGGCAGTCCCCTATAGGTTAATATAGGAAGCATTATTATAGTTTAATATAGGCAGCCACTCTATAGTTAATATAGGCATTACCCTATAGTTTAATATAGACAATTCCCCTTTAGTTTAATATAGGCAGCCACCCCATAGTTCAGTATAGGCAGCTTCCCCCATAGATGAGAATAGGATGCAATTCCCCATAGTTTAGAATAGGCAGCCCCAGCCATAGTTTAGAATAGGCAGACGCCATAGATTAAAATATGCAGCCCTCCCACTTTTTAGAATATGCAGCCCCCTGATAGTTTAGAAAAGGGAGTCCCCCCATAGTTTAGAATAGGCAGCCATCCCCCATAGTTTAGAATAGGCAGCAAACCATAGATAAGAAAATTGAGCCCCTCCATATTTTAGAAATGGTAGCCCCCCATAGTTCAAAATAGGCAGCCCCCCATAGTTTAGAATAGGCAGTCCCCCCATAGTTTAGAACAGCCAGCATCACCACGTAATTTAGAATAGGCAGCCCCCTCCCTTACTTTACAATAGACAGCATCCCCATAGTTTGTAACAGGAAGCAAACCATAGTTTTGAATAGGCAGCCCCCCCATAGTTTAGAATAGCCAGCATCCCCCATAGTTTAGTATAGGCAGCCCTCCTATACTGTAAGCCCCCCTATTAATTAATATAGACAGCCACCTATATTGTTTAATATAGGCAGCCCTCCTATAATTTAATATAGGCAGCCCACTCCCTATAGCTTAATATAGGCTGCCCTCCTATAGTTTACTATAGACAGCCCCCCTTTAGTTTAGTATAGGCAGCTCTCCCCATAGATTATAATAGGAAGCCATTACCCATAGCTTAGAATAGGCAGCATCCCCCATAGTTTAGAATATGCAGCCCCCACCATAGTTTTGAACAGGGACCCCCCACTCCCTCACACACTATAGCAGGCCCTCCTCCTCATAGTTTAATATAGAATATATAATTTAAATTAGTTTAATATAGAATGCCACCCCATATAGTTTAATATAGGCAGCCCCCTCTATAGTTTAGAATAGTCTGCCCCCATAGTTTAGAATAGTCTGCCCCTCATAGTTTAGAATAGGCAGCCTCCCATAGTTTAGAATAGGCAGCCCCCCATAGTTTAGAATAGGCAGCTCTTCCACCCATAGTTTTGAATACGTAGCTTCCCCATAATTTATAATAGGCAGCGCCTCCACAGTACAGAATAGGTAGCCCCACATAGATTAGAATAGGCATCTTTTCCAGGGATAGTTCAGAATAGACAGACCCCCCATAGATTAATATAGGCAGCCCTCCCTATTGTTTAATATAGGCAGCCCTCCCTATTGTTTAATATAGGCAGCCCTCCCTATAGTTTAATGTAGGCAACCCCCCTATAGTTTAATATAGGCAGCTCCCATATAGATCAATATAGGCTTCCCTTCCATAGTTTAGAATAGGCATCATTTCCACGGATAGTTCAGAATAGGCAGCACCATCATAGATTAATATAGGCAATCCCCTATAGTTTAATACAGGCAGCCCCCCCCCCAATAGTTTAATATAGGCAGCTCCCCTATAGATTAATATAGGCTGCCCCCCATAGTTTAGTATAGGCAGCCCTGCTCCCCCATAGTTTAGAAAACGAAGCCCCCCTATAGTTTAGTATAGGCAAAATCCCCAATAGTTTAGAATAGGCAGCATCCCCCCTCACAGAGTTTACAATAGGCAGAATCCCCCATAGTTTAAAATAGACAGCCTCCCCCCCATTGTTTATAGTAGCCAGCCCCCTCCATAGTTTAGAATAGGCAGCCCCCTCCCATATTTTGCAATAAGCAAAATCACACATAGTTTAGAATATGTAGCAAACCATAGTTTAGAAGATTGAGCCCCCTCCATAGTTTATAAAAGGTAGCCCCCCTCATAGTTTAGAATAGTCATCCCCCTATAGTTTAGAATAGGCGGTACCCCCATAGTTTAGAATAGCCAGCATTCCCCATAGTTTAGAATAGGCAGCCCCCTCCCATATGTTACAATAGGCATCTAACCATAGTTTAGAAATGGTAGCCCCCCAACATTGTGTTTATAATAGGCAGCCTCCACCATATTTTTGAATAGGCAGCCCAGCCATAGTTAGAATAGGCAGACCCCCCGTAGTTTAGAAAAGAAAGCCCACCATAATTTAGTATAGGCAGCCCCCCCATAGTTTAGTATAGGCAGCCCCATTGTTAAGGCAGCCCCCCTTTCATTTTAAAATTGGCAGCCCCCCGTATAGTTTAAAATAGGCAGCCCCTCTGTAGTTTAATGTAGGCAGCCCCCACCCCCATAGTTTAGAACAGACAGCCATCCCTCATAGTTTAGAATAGGCAGCCCACCCCATAGTTTAGAGTAAGCATAGTTTGGAATATGCAGTACCCTCCATATATTTTAGAATATGGCAGAATTCCCCATAAATTAGAATATGCAACATTCCCATAGTTTAGAAAAGGCAGACTCCCCTAGTTTAAAATGGGCAGACCCCCTATAGTTTAATATAGGCAGCCCACTCACTATAACTTAATATAGACTGCACCCCTATAGTTTAATATAGGCAGCCCCCCCATGTAGTTTAATATAGGCAGCCCCTCCAATAGTTTAGAATAGGCAGCCCCCACTATAGTTTAGAATAGGCAGCCCCTCCATAGTTTAGAATAGGCAGACCCCCATAGTTTAGAATAGGCAGCGCTTCCACCTATAGTTTAGAATACGCAGCACACCCATAATTTAGAATAGGCAGCCCCTCCACAGTAAACAATAGGTAGCTCCCCATAGTTTAGAATAGGCATCCCTTCCACTGATAGTTCAGAATAGGCAGTACCACCATAGTTTAGAATAGGAAGCCGGACCCATACCTTAATATAGGCAGCCCTCCCCATAATTCAATATAGGCAACATCTCTATAGTATGATATAGGCAGCCCCCTATAGATTAATATAGGCTGCCCCCCCCATAGTTTAGTATAGGCAGCCCCCCATAATTTAGAATAGGCAGCCCCCCCCCTATAGTTTAGTACAGGCAGAATCCCCTGTAGTTTAATATAGGCAGCCCCCTATAGTTTAATATAGGCTGCCCCCTCTCCCCATAGTTTAGCATGGGAAGCCCTGCCCCCCATAGTTTAGAATAGACAGCCCCTCTATAGTTTAGTATAGGCCGAATCCCCTATAGTTTAGAATAGACAGCATCCCCCATAAGTTAGAATATGCAACCCCCGATAGTTTAGAAAAGGAAGCCCCCCTATAGTTTAATGTAGGCAGCCCACTCCCTATAGCGTAATATAGACTGCACCCCTATAGTTTACTATAGACAACCCCCACTATAGTTTAATATCGGCAGAACCCTTTCAGTTTAAAATTGGCAGCCCACCGTATAGATTAAAATAGGCATCCCCCCTATAGTTTAGTATAGGCAGCTCCCCCCATAGATTAGAATAGAAAGCCATTCTCCATAGCTTAGAATAGGCAGCATCCCCGATAGGTTAGAATAAGCAGTCCCCCTATAGTTTACCAAGGCAACCCCTCTATAGTTTAGAATAGGCAGTCTCACCCTATAGGTTAGAATAGACAGCCATCCCCCATAGTATAGAATAGGCAGCCCCCCATAGTATAAAATAGGCAGCCCCACTATAGTTTAGAATAGGCAGTCTCACCCTATAGGTTAGAATAGACAGCCCCAAATAGTTTAGAAAAGGGAGTCCCCCCATAGATTAGAGTATGGGGTACCCACACATAGTTTAGAATATTGAGCCCCCCCATAGTTTAGAAATGGTAGCCCCTCATAGTTCAGAATAGTCAGCCCCCCCCCCATAGTTTAGAATAGGCAGCATCCCCATAGTTTAGAATTGGCAGCCCCCCTCATAGTTTAGAATAGGCAGCCCCACCATAATTTAGAATAGGCAGACCCACTATTAAGACAGCCCCCCTCCCTTCCCTCATATCAAACAATATATTAAGACACCTCACTACCTCAAACATTATAGCAACATACACCCCTTTTCCCTCACACATTTTAGCAGGCCCTCTTCCCTATGGTTTAATATAAGCAGCCCCCTATAGTTTAAATAGTTTAATATAGAAAGCCTCCCCTAGAGTTTAATATAGGCAGTCCCCCTATAGTTTAGTATAGGGAGCCCCCACTATAGTTTAGGATAGGCAGCCCCCACATTAGTTTAGAATAGGCAGCCCCCTATAGTTTAAAATAGACAGCCCCCTATAGTTTAAAATAGGCAGCCCCCTATAGTTTAATATAGGCAGCCCCACCTATAGTTTAATATAGGTAGCCCCACCTACTGTTTAATATGTGCAGCCCCCCTATAGTTTAATATAGGTTCCCCCCCCCAAAGTTTAGAATAGGCAGCATCCCCATAAGTTAGAATATTCAGCTCCCCCATAGTTTAGATAAAGCAGTGCCCCCATAGTTTAGAATAGGCAGCCCCGCTATAGTTTAAAATAGGCAGCCCACTCACTATAGCTTAATATAGACTGCACCCCTATAGATTACTATAGACAGCCCCCACTATAGTTTAATATAGGCAGCCCCCACTATAGTTTAAAATTGGCAGCCCCCCGTATAGATTAAAATAGGCAGCCCCCCCCCCGTAGTTTAGCATAGGCAGCCATCCCATATAGTTTAGAATAGGCAGCCCCTCATAGTTTAAAACAAAAAGCTCCCCCATAGTTTAGAATAGGCAGCCCTCCATAGTATAGTATAGGCAGCCCCACCATAATTTAGAATAGACAGTCCCCTCCCATACTTTATAATATGCAGCATCCCCGATAGTTCATTATAGGCAGCAAACCTTAGTTTATAATAGGCAGCCCCCCCATAGTTTAGAAAATGTAGCCCGCTCACATTGTATTTAGAATTAGCAGCCCCTACCATAGTATTGAATAGGCAGCCCGCCCATAATTTTAGAATAGGCAACCCACTATTAAGACTATTAAGACAGCCCCCCTCCCTTCCCTCATATCACACAATATATTAAGATTCCCCACTACCTCACACATTATACAACATACACCCTTTTTCCCTCACACATTATAGCAGCCCCCCCTCCATATAGTTTAATATAGGCAGCCCCTGTATACTTTAATTTAGGAAGCCCCCTATAATTAAATATAGGCAGCCCCTCTTTAGTTTAATATAGGCAGCCGTGCCCCCCAATAAGTTACAATAGGCAGCCCCCCCCCCGGTAGAATAGAATAGGCAGCCATTCCCCATAGTTTAGAATAGGCATCCCTTCCACTGATAGTTCAGAATAGGCAGTACCACCATAGTTTAGAATAGGCAGCCGGACCCATACCTTAATATAGGCAGCCCTCCCCATAATTCAATATAGGCAACATCTCTATAGTATGATATAGGCAGCCCCCTATAGATTAATATAGGCTGCCCCCCCATAGTTTAGTATAGGCAGCCCCCCATAATTTAGAATAGGCAGCCCCCCCTATAGTTTAGTACAGGCAGAATCCCCTGTAGTTTAATGTAGGCAGCCCCCACCCCCATAGTTTAGAACAGACAGCCATCCCTCATAGTTTAGAATAGGCAGCCCACCCCATAGTTTAGAGTAAGCATAGTTTGGAATATGCAGTACCCTCCATATATTTTAGAATATGGCAGAATTCCCCATAAATTAGAATATGCAACATTCCCATAGTTTAGAAAAGGCAGACCCCCCTAGTTTAAAATGGGCAGACCCCCTATAGTTTAATATAGGCAGCACACTCACTATAACTTAATATAGACTGCACCCCTATAGTTTAATATAGGCAGCCCCCCCATGTAGTTTAATATAGGCAGCCCCTCCAATAGTTTAGAATAGGCAGCCCCCACTATAGTTTAGAATAGGCAGCCCCTCCATAGTTTAGAATAGGCAGACCCCCATAGTTTAGAATAGGCAGCGCTTCCACCTATAGTTTAGAATACGCAGCACACCCATATTTTAGAATAGGCAGCCCCTCCACAGTAAACAATAGGTAGCTCCCCATAGTTTAGAACAGGCATCCCTTCCACTGATAGTTCAGAATAGGCAGTACCACCATAGTTTAGAATAGGCAGCCGTACCCATACCTTAATATAGGCAGCCCTCCCCATAATTCAATATAGGCAACATCTCTATAGTATGATATAGGCAGCCCCCTATAGATTAATATAGGCTGCCCCCCTTCCATAGTTTAGTATAGGCAGCCCCCCATAATTTAGAATAGGCAGCCCCCCCCTATAGTTTAGTACAGGCAGAATCCCCTGTAGTTTAATATATGCAGCCCCCTATAGTTTAATATAGGCTGCCCCCTCTCCCCATAGTTTAGCATGGGAAGCCCTGCCCCCCATAGTTTAGAATAGACAGCCCCTCTATAGTTTAGTATAGGCCGAATCCCCTATAGTTTAGAATAGACAGCATTCCCCATAAGTTAGAATATGCAACCCCCGATAGTTTAGAAAAGGAAACCCCCCTATAGTTTAATGTAGGCACCCACTCCCTATAGCTTAATATAGACTGCACCCCTATAGTTTACTATAGACAACCCCCACTATAGTTTAATATCGGCAGAACCCTTTCAGTTTAAAATTGGCAGCCCACCGTATAGATTAAAATAGGCATCCCCCTTATAGTTTAGTATAGGCAGCTCCCCCCATAGATTAGAATAGAAAGCCATTCTCCATAGCTTAGAATAGGCAGCATCCCCGATAGGTTAGAATAAGCAGTCCCCCTATAGTTTACCAAGGCAACACCTCTATAGTTTAGAATAGGCAGTCTCACCCTATAGGTTAGAATAGACAGCCATCCCCCATAGTATAGAATAGGCAGCCCCCCATAGTATAAAATAGGCAGCCCCACTATAGTTTAGAATAGGCAGTCTCACCCTATAGGTTAGAATAGACAGCCCCAAATAGTTTAGAAAAGGGAGTCCCCCCATAGATTAGAGTATGGGGTACCCACACATAGTTTAGAATATTGAGCCCCCCCCAAAGTTTAGAAATGGTAGCCCCTCATAGTTCAGAATAGTCAGCCCCCCCCATAGTTTAGAATAGGCAGCATCCCCATAGTTTAGAATTGGCAGCCCCCCTTATAGTTTAGAATAGGCAGACCCACTATTAAGACAGCCCCCCTCCCTTCCCTCATATCAAACAATATATTAAGACACCTCACTACCTCAAACATTATAGCAACATACACCCCTTTTCCCTCACACATTTTAGCAGGCCCTCTTCCCTATGGTTTAATATAAGCAGCCCCCTATATTTTAAATAGTTTAATAAAGAAAGCCTCCCCTAGAGTTTAATATAGGCAGTCCCCCTATAGTTTAGTATAGGGAGCCCCCACTATAGTTTAGGATAGGCAGCCCCCACATTAGTTTAGAATAGGCAGCCCCCTATAGTTTAAAATAGACAGCCCCCTATAATTTAAAATAGGCAGCCCCCTATAGTTTAATATAGGCAGCCCCACCTATAGTTTAATATAGGTAGCCCCACCTACTGTTTAATATGTGCAGCCCCCCTATAGTTTAATATAGGTTGCCCCCCCCATAGTTTAGAATAGGCAGCATCCCCATAAGTTAGAATATTCAGCTCCCCCATAGTTTAGATAAAGCAGTGCCCCCATAGTTTAGAATAGGCAGCCCCGCTATAGTTTAAAATAGGCAGCCCACTCACTATAGCTTAATATAGACTGCACCCCTATAGATTACTATAGACAGCCCCCACTATAGTTTAATATAGGCAGCCCCCACTATAGTTTAAAATTGGCAGCCCCCGTATAGATTAAAATAGGCAGCCCCCCCCCCCCGTAGTTTAGCATAGGCAGCCATCCCATATAGTTTAGAATAGGCAGCCCCTCATAGTTTAAAACAAGAAGCTCCCCCATAGTTTAGAATAGGCAGCCCTCCATAGTATAGTATAGGCAGCCCCACAATAATTTAGAATAGACAGTCCCCTCCCATACTTTATAATATGCAGCATCCCCGATAGTTCATAATAGGCAGCAAACCTTAGTTTATAATAGGCAGCCCCCCCATAGTTTAGAAAATGTAGCCCCCTCACATTGTATTTAGAATAAGCAGCCCCTACCATAGTATTAAATAGGCAGCCCGCCCATAATTTTAGAATAGGCAGCCCCACTATTAAGACTATTAAGACAGCCCCCCTCCCTTCCCTCATATCACACAATATATTAAGATTCCCCAGTACCTCACACATTATACAACATACACCCTTTTTCCCTCACACATTATAGCAGCCCCCCCTCCATATAGTTTAATATAGGCAGCCCCTGTATACTTTAATTTAGGAAGCCCCCTATAATTAAATAAAGGCAGCCCCTCTTTAGTTTAATATAGGCAGCCGTGCCCCCCAATAAGTTACAATAGGCAGCCCCCCCCGGTAGTTTAGAATAGGCAGCCATTCCCCATAGTTTAGAATAGGCATTACCCTCTTATACTTTACAATAGGCAGCCCCACATATTGTGTTTAGAATAGGCAGCCCCCCATAGTTTAGAATAGGCATTACCCTCTTATACTTTACAATAGGCAGCCCCACATATTGTGTTTAGAATAGGCAGCCCCCCATAGTTTAGAACAGGCAGCCCCCCATATTTTACTATAGGCATCCCCTCATAGTTTAGTATAGGCAGCCCTCCAAATCATTTTGAATAGGCAGCTAGTCACTGCCCCATTGGAGCTTATAATCTAAATCCCCTAACATACACACACACAGATTGAGAGAGACTAAGGGCAATTTAATAGAAGCCAATTAACCTACCAGTATGTTTTTGGAGTGTGGGAGGAAACCGGAGCACCCGGAGGAAACCCACGCAAACACGGGGAGAACATACAAACTCCACACAGATAAGGCCATGGTTGGGAATTGAACTCATGACCCAAGTGCTGTGAGGCAGAAGTGCTAACCACTAAGCCACCGTGCTGCCCATATAGCAAACCCACATAGTTTAGAATAGATAGCCCCCCAATGGTTTAGAAAATGTAGCCCCCTCACATTGTATTTAGAATAAGCAGCCCCTACCATAGTATTGAATAGGCAGCCCGCCCATATTTTAGAATAGGCAGCCCCACTATTAAGAATATTAAGACAGCCCCCCTCCCTTCCCTCATATCACACACTATATTAAGATTCCCCACTACCTCACACATTATACAACATACAACCCTTTTCCCTCACACATTATAGCAGCCCCACTCCATATAGTTTAATATAGGCAGCCCCTGTATACTTTAATTTAGGAAGCCCCCCTATAATTAAATATAGGCTGCCCCTCTTTAGTTTAATATAGGCAGCCGTGCCCCCCAATAAGTTAGAATAGGCAGCTCCCCCCAGTAGTTTAGAATAGGCAGCCATTCCCCATAGTTTAGAATAGGCAGCCGCCCCCTTTTAGTTTAGAATAGGTAGTCCCCCTATAGTTTAGAATATTCAGCCCCACATATTTTAGTATAGGCAGCATTTCCCATAGGTTAGAATAGGCAGGTCTCCTGGCTACTCACTTACCTTTAATTGAGCAGGCCAGCATTGCTTCTCACATCAGGCAAATATAGTTTAGTATAGTCAACCCCCCATAGTTTAGTATAAGTAGCCTCCTTTAGTATACTCAGCCCCCCCATAGTTTAGTATAGGTAGCCCCCATTAGTTTAGTATAGGTAGCCCCCCATATTTTAGTATATGCAGCCCCCTCATAGTTTAGTATAGGCAGCCCCCCCCATAGTTTAGAATAGTCAGCCCCTCCCATAGTTTAGAATAGGCAACCCCCCATAGTTTAGAAAAGGAAGCCCCCCTAAAGTTTAATGTTTAATGTAGGCAGCCCACTCCCTATAGCTTAATATAGACTGCACCCCTATAGTTTACTATAGACAACCCCCACTATAGTTTAATATCGGCAGAACCCTTTCAGTTTAAAATTGGCAGTCCACCGTATAGATTAAAATAGGCATCCCCCTATAGTTTAGTATAGGCAGCTCCCCCCATAGATTAGAATAGAAAGCCATTCTCCATAGCTTAGAATAGGCAGCATCCCCGATAGGTTAGAATAAGCAGTCCCCCTATAGTTTACCAAGGCAACCCCTCTATAGTTTAGAATAGGCAGTCTCACCCTATAGGTTAGAATAGACAGCCATCCCCCATAGTATAGAATAGGCAGCCCCCCATAGTATAAAATAGGCAGCCCCACTATAGTTTAGAATAGGCAGTCTCACCCTATAGGTTAGAATAGACAGCCCCCAATAGTTTTGAAAAGGGAGTCCCCCCATAGATTAGAATATGCAGTACCCACACATAGTTTAGAATAGGCAGCCCCCTCCCAAAGATTACAATAGGTAACATCACCCATAGTTTAGAATAGGCAGCAAACCATAGTTTAGAATATTGAGCCCCCCCCCCCCCCATAGTTTAGAAATGGTAGCCCCTCATAGTTCAGAACAGTCATCCCCCCACATAGTTTAGAATTGGCAGCCCCACCATAATTTAGATAAGGCAGACCCACTATTAAGACAGCCCCCCTCCCTTCCCTCATATCAAACAATATATTAAGACACCGCACTCCCTCACACATTATAGCAACATACACCTCTTTTCCCTCACACATTATAGCAGGCCCTCTTCCCTATAGTTTAATATAAGCAGCCGCCTATAGTTTAAATAGTTTAATATAGAAAGCCTCCCCTAGAGTTTAATATAGGCAGTCCCCCTATAGTTTAGTATAGGGAGCCCCCACTATAGTTTAGGATAGGCAGCCCCCACTTTAGTTTAGGATAGGCAGCCCCCACTTTAGTTTAGAATAGGCAGCCCCCTATAGTTTAAAATAGGCAGCCCCCAATAGTTTAAAATAGGCAGCCGCCCAATAGTTTAATATAGGCAGCCCAACCTATAGTTTAATATAGGTAGCCCCACCTATAGTTTAATATATTCAGCCCCCCTATAGTTTAATATAGGCTGCCCCCCCATAGTTTAGAATAGGCAGCATCCCCCATAATTTAGAATATTCAGATCGCCCATACTTTAGATAAGGCAGTGCCCCCATAGTTTAGAATAGGCAGCCCCGCTATAGTTTAAAATAGGCAGCCCACTCACTATAGCTTAATATAGACTGCACCCCTATAGATTACTATAGACAGCCCCCACTATAGTTTAATATAGGCAGCCCCCACTATACTTTAAAATTGGCAGCCCACCATATAGATTAAAATAGGCAGCCCCCCCGTAGTTTAGCATAGGCAGCCATCCCATATAGTTTAGAATAGGCAGCCCCTCATAGTTTAAAACAAGAAGCTTCCCCATAGTTTAGAATAGGCAGCCCTCCATAGTATAGTATAGGCAGCCCCACCATAATTTAGAATAGACAGTCCCCTCCCATACTTTATAATAGGCAGCATCCCCCATAGTTCATATTAGGCAGCAAACCTTAGTTTATAATAGGCATCCCCTCATAGTTTAGTATAGGCAGCCCTCCACATCATTTTGAATAGGCAGCTAGTCACTGCCCCATTGGACCTTATAATCTAAATCCCCTAACATACACACACACAGATTGAGAGAGACTAAGGGCAATTTAATAGAAGCCAATTAACCTACCAGTATGTTTTTGGAGTGTGGGAGGAAACCGGAGCACTCGGAGGAAACCCACGCAAACACGGGGAGAACATACAAACTCCACACAGATAAGGCCATGGTTGGGAATCGAACTCATGACCCAAGTGCTGTGAGGCAGAAGTGCTAACCACTAAGCCACCGTGCTGCCCACATAGCAAACCCACATAGTTTAGAATAGATAGCCCCCCAATGGTTTAGAAAATGTAGCCCCCTCACATTGTATTTAGAATAAGCAGCCCCTACCATAGTATTGAATAGGCAGCCCGCCCATATTTTAGAATAGGCAGCCCCACTATTAAGACTATTAAGACAGCCCCCCTCCCTTCCCTCATATCACAATATATTAAGATCCCCCACTACCTCACACATTATACAGCATACAACCCTTTTCCCTCACACATTATAGCAGCCCCCCTCCATATAGTTTAATATAGGCAGCCCCTGTATATTTTAATTTAGGAAGCCCCCCTATAATTAAATATAGGCTGCCCCTCTTTAATTTAATATAGGCAGCCGTGCCCCCCAATAAGTTAGAATAGGCAGCTCCCCCCAGTAGTTTAGAATAGGCAGCCATTCCCCATAGTTTAGAATAGGCAGCCGCCCCCTTTTAGTTTAGAATAGGTAGTCCCCCTATAGTTTAGAACAGACAGCCCCCCCCATATTTTAGTATAGGCATCCCCTCACAGTTTAGTATAGGCAGCCCTCCCCATCATTTTGAATAGGCAGCTAGTCACTGCCCCATTGGAGCTTATAATCTAAATCCCCTAACATACACACACACAGATTGAGAGAGACTAAGGGCAATTTAATAG
Organism: Mixophyes fleayi; assembly: GCF_038048845.1. Taxonomy (NCBI): domain Eukaryota; kingdom Metazoa; phylum Chordata; class Amphibia; order Anura; family Limnodynastidae; genus Mixophyes; species Mixophyes fleayi. The sequence goes on along the minus strand of NC_134405.1, from coordinate 310,590,168 downwards.
AAGCCACTTAACCTACCAGTATGTTTTTGGAGTGTGGGAGGAAACCGGAGCACCCGGAGGAAACCCACGCAAACACGGGGAGAACATACAAACTCCACACAGATAAGGCCATGGTTGGGAATCGAACTCATGACCCAAATGCTGTGAGGCAGAAGTGCTAACCACTAAGCCACCGTGCTGCCCACATAGCAAGCCCACATAGTTTAGAATAGATAGCCCCCCATAGTTTAGTATAGTCAGCCCCACGTAGTTTAATATAGGCATCCCCCCTATAGTTTAGAATAGGCAGCCCCTGTTATAGTTTAGAATATTTAGCCCCCCATATTTTAGTATAGGCAGCATTTCCCATAGGTTAGAATAGGCAGGTCTCCTGGCTACTTACTTACCTTTAATTGAGCAGGCCAGCATTGCTTCTCACATCAGGCAAATATAGTTTAGTATAGTCAACCCATCATAGTTTAGTATAAGTAGCCCCCTTTAGTATACTCAGCCCCCCCATAGTTTAGTATAGGTAGCCCCCTTTAGTTTAGTATAGGTAGCCCCCCATATTTTAGTATATGCAGCCCCCTCATAGTTTAGTATAGGCAGCCCCCCCATAGTTTAGAATAGTCAGCCCCTCCCATAGTTTAGAATAGGCAGCCCCTCCCATAGTTTAGAATAGACAGTACCCCCATCGTTTAGAATAGACAGTACCCCCTATAGTTTATAATAGGCAACCCCTCCCATAGTTTAGAATAGACAGTACCCCACATAATTTAGAATAGGCAGCCCCTCCCATAGTTTAGAATAGACAGTACCCCCTATAGTTTAGAATAGGCAGCCCCTCCCATAGTTTAGAATAGACAGTACCCCCCATAGTTTAGAATAGGCAGCCCCCCCATAGTTTAGAATAGACAGTACCCCCCATAGTTTAGTATAGGCAGCACCCCCATAGTTTAGAATAGTCAGCCCCTCCTATAGTTTAAAATAGGCAGCCCCTCCCATAGTTTAGAATAGACAGTACCCCCCATAGTTTAGAATAGGCAGCCCCCCCATAGTTTAGAATAGGCAGCCCCCCCTTCGTTTAGAAAAGGCAGGTCCCCCCCTACTTACTTATCTTTAATTGAGTTGGCTGGAGTCGCTCCTCACATCAGGCAGACACCCCCTGGCGAGAAAAAAAAATTAGATAACAAAAAAGCCATATATGAGGCGGCCTTTGGGAATCTTCCCGGTATGTCCTACGCCCAATTGGCCCCTGGTTAGGGGTTTTAAAAGTTCATTGGTTGCTTCCTAAACAGATCTTTCTATATTTACAGAAGGTTTAATATTAATATATACGACTCCTGTACATCGCTAAGGTAAGCGGGCCAAAATCCATTCTCATCGTAATTGTTGATGTCTTCACCAAAATTGAATGTAAAGTCTAGCAGGATACACCACAGTTCTTTATCCATATATCTAGATCTGCACTGCTCAACAAACTTGGAAAAGGTGGTAGCTAAAGGCCATGTACTTCTCATCATTGTTAAAAATATGGATCTTGCTTTATCACATTCCAGACCTCGCTGCTCTAGGTCCCTTGCAAAATGTGAAACAAACTGATAGAAAGCCTTATAAATTATGTAGTATGTGAGCTGAGTGCAAAGATATTGACATTTTCCCTGTAACTTCTCAGGAAGGTCACACTGTAACAGGGTCATCCCGTGTAACCATTCCTCCTTTCTGATACAGCCCTTTTTCTTAGGCTCTAGTAAATAGTTTAGAGCCAACATGTTCATATCTTGGGCTTCAATCTCAACTTCCTCACAAAACTCTTGTATGCCTTTGGGCCCAATAACGTCCTCCGATCCTGCGTACTCCTGAAACCAAGCCAGGCAGCGCTTCCTAGAAAACTGATCTATCCCTATTATTCTGCCGGCTTTTCTACATTTCTTTTGGTCCACTCCATCACTAGAGGAGGATTTCCTTTTCCTTTTCCCCGGCATATCGCTGTGAGATGAAGTATAAGGAAACAGAAGTCTGTTTCCTTATGTCTCACTGGTCGGCCGAATGATCAGATTATTCTACTTTCTATCCAACTTTGTTGCGTTCTAGAGATGCTGGAGAGCGGTCAGCAGACGTCTGTCCTCTCTCGCTGATCAACCAGAAGTGTGTAACTGTCATCATTTAAATGATGCACCTGGATTCTAAACTGCCAGTGAGTGGTCACATGACAGTATGAGAAAAACAAATCATTAAAGCTACAGTACACCTAATAAAAGGTGGTAGTGCCCCACCCCACAACTGGAGCGGCTACACGGCTACATGCAGCTGTATTTCCATATAAATTGATTTTATTAACTAACCTAATATGGCAGCGGAGGGAATGAGTTAGTGGAGTGAACAATCACAAACTGCCATTTCTTGATGGCAGCTTGTGATTGGTCCTCCCGCTCACATACCAGCCCTGTCCATGTTTTGGCTGGGGCTGTAAGAGGAGCAGATAAGTCATGAGAAATATGGTACATACTGGGATCTAGCTAGGAGAGACCAGGGGCTAGATCTACTAAGCTGAGGGTTTGAAAAAGTGGGGATGTTGCCTATAGCAACCAATCAGATTCTAGCTATCATTTTGTAGAAGGTACTAAATAAATGAAAGCTAGAATCTGATTGGTTGCTATAGGCAACATCCCCACTTTTTCAAACCCGCAGCTTAGTAAATCTAGCCCTAGGTGGTAGAGCAGCTCTAAAGATACAAACACCTATGCACTATTATAATAAGGTGTAGTAAAATTAAATATAGAAAATATATTACTAAGAGTAGAGAATGCTCCAACACTTGCATATTTATTTAGATGAATTAGGTACAGACTCAAGAACACAAGAGAAACATGAGGATTTGTATTTGTCTCTTGTGCCCTAAAAGCACCACATACGTAGTGGAAAGTGTGTAATGTTATAATGAAAAAGACACATTTTAAAAGCTGTGTGCAGGTAAGCCTTAAGTCCAGATAAAATAACATAGCATTTGATCATGTTAGGACTGACCAGAATGGGAAGACTTTGGCATGAGTTGGTCAGCTTAACATATACTGCAATATGTGGAACTAACATTCCCTGATTTTAATATAGAATAGTATTTAGTACAGCATTAACTATGTTTTTGGAGAGTCAGAGTATCCCTGTTTTTTTGTCTACATATGTGTGTATATATATATATATATATATATATATATATATATAATTATATATATATTAATAATGGAACCAACAAATAAACGTTCATATTATGCCACACAGTAGTGTCCCAGTTCAATTTATGCCACATTGTTCAATTTATGCCACAAATCATATTTTGCCACACAGCGATGCCCCCAAATCATATTATGTCATACAATAGTGCCCCAGTTCAATTTATGCCACAAATCATATTGTGCCCCACAATAATGTCTCCAAATCATATTATGCCACAAATTAGGCCCCAAAACAATATTATGCCACAGAGTAGTGCCCCCAAACAATATTATGCCACAGATTAATGCCCCCAAACAATATTATGCCACAGAGTAGTGTCCCCAATTCATATTATGCCAAGAACAGGCTAACCCCCTGAAAAAAGGAACATTGTCAAGTTTGAAAAAAAAAGCAAAAAAAAAATGACAATAAAATAAAGTAATGTGACTTACCTTTACTTCATCTCCTCTCTGTGGTCGGCTGGGCTTGGCCCTCGCAGCTCCTGGATGCTGCCAGCATCGCAACGTCATGACGTGTGCAACTCTTGAAGGTGCACGTGACTTGCGCTTTACAAATTTTGGACATGGTTGCTGCTTGTCTGGATCCTGCGATGTTGGGAGTCCTATCTGGAAAAAGAAAGGGTATATGACATTTAGAAAACTCCAACCAGCCTTGGCATTAAATAATTCACATTCACATTTAATAAGGGACAAGTGCAAGGAGGTATGGGCTTGGCTATGTAAGGTGCGCAGGTCGCTGTTCTCCCAGTTAGTCACCAATACAATGGAGTATGTAGAGGAATAGCAGAATACCTGGGTACAATCCAGCAATGGCGAGGAACAAAAGGGAAAATACAGGAGAGTGGTCAGAGGAATCCAAATTCAGGAACCACTCGGACAATATAGTACAGAATCACTTGAGCAGGAGGATAGTCACAAGACAAGCCAAGGGTCAGAATCCAAAACAGCAAACAATAGGAGCAGGGAACAGGACACAGGAACGCTGGAGATTGGTGACCCAAAATGCTGGCGAGGCATTGGTGAAAGTGGGGTCCTAATATAAGAGGAAGTGAGCCCTTGTAGAAGGAGAGTGATTTCTGAGCCACAAAAAAAATGCCCCGATGCATAGCAATGGGACGCGGCTCGAATGCACATGCGGGTGCTGCGAGAGTGCTGAATACGTAAGAGTGTCCCGTTGCTAGGCAACAGGATGCGAGAAGGAATTAAGACAGGGGTCCGTTCCCCGGCACCTAGGAGAAGTGCAGGGACGGCATCTGACATATTTACTGAGAGTAAGAAAGTCTTATGATTATGAAAATGCTTTCTACTGGTTTTAAATCACACTTAAAGGAATAACAGGTAAAATAAGGGTAAAAAAGAGTCTACTGTATAAAACGTTACTACTAGTAATGATGTCTTCTCATGGTTATCAATATTTTCATGCATCATAATTGGGGATAACCCAAAACACTATCTGTTACTGTAAAAGAATAGAGGGTATCCTGAACACATGACAGTTTTAAAGTGTTAGACTTCATGGTTTACACCTGAAATTTGCAAGTTTGAAAGTTTTTGTTAATTATTCAGTGCAGACTTGTATTCCAAGTTTTGTAACCTATAAAACTGTGCTGCTTGTGCCATATTAAAGGGGATTCACTAATTCAAACTGTTTTCCCTTTCTTCCTTCACTCATATATGCCCCCCAGACTTCTAGTTGATCTTTTTATATGCACTTTCCTAGCTTCCAGGGTGCATGGTAATAGAACTGATAGCTCTACAGACCCACATTCCCCTACTGACCCCATCTGCCGTCACCGGGGTCGGGTCTGTACTTGAGTAATGCTGGATGCGTTACAGGGTGTGCAGTGCATATGGACTTATGAGCTCAGGGTGCACTTTAACTTTTCCTTGACTTGTGCCCAGAGTGATTCAGGAAGGCAGAGCCGGATTAAAGGTGGACAGAGGCCATCTGCTCTTAGGGAGACCTGGTGTCCACTGTCTTACTTCTCCCTTCTCATCTGTCTTCCACTTATCGTCCGTCCTGTCCTGACTGTCTGTGTGACATGTGTCTAATCTACAAGGCCAAAATGGAACTACCACACTGCTAAAACACCCACCCACTGGTGAAAACACAACTGTGAAAATAATAAAAAGAAGATAAAGTCCCAAGGGTGAGACATTGAACACGCAACCCATGTGAGGAATTCTGAATTTTCCTGTTGCAGAAAGTTGCCATCATGTTGTCCACATAATGGTGACTAAGCCAATCTACCTGAAGAATATGAGCTCCAGGAATACCGACCACTGATAAGCCTTTTAAATGTATTTTTACCAAATGGATTCTCTGTCTCAAACAACATTGATGTACTTCCATTTCCATCTGACTTTGCAATGTAAGGCATTTCTATTAAGTTGTCCAGAAGCAGTTAAAACATTTTACCCTGGATCTGAGGGCAGAGAGCGCTTTTAAATGCAGGTCTCTTCTCATGGAGCTGAGCCAAAGTCCCCGGGGTGTAATGACTCAAGCAATGAGCTCCTCATCACTGGGCATCTGATGGGTTGTGAAACAAAGGTATTGTCACGCCAATAGGGTTTCTGGGATCCGTCTTGGGACGAAGGGTCCTGAGACAGGGATGAAGTGGAAACTAGGAGGCTGGATGAAGATCTTTCTCAGAAAGAGAGTATGTGCTCTTTTTGTATATGCCAGATGTCAGGAGGAGGAATGCTGGACTGGATTCCACATTGGAATAAGCAACTGGAATCTGGACTTGGTGGACTGGAACCTGGACGTAGGAACAGAGGGACTGAACCCACGAACAGAGACTCAGTACCCGCAAGGATCCAAAAACTCAGAAGACTATAGTACCAAACCTGGGACTGAGAAGGCTCAGAACTCAGGCACCGGATTATCAGGGGTGACCACCTCCTGAGCTGTATAAGCTTGGAACTGGCCCCGGATAACTCAGAACCTGCATCAAACCTGGATCTTGAAGCGATACACAGAGACACAGAGATGGAAGAAGTTTAAAGACTCAGAGCAGTAACCTACTAAGAGCAGAAGCGAATAAGAAGGACATGGAGGGATTTGTATCGAGGTTACTCTAAGGATTAAGTTATGTACCTTTTGCCAAAATCTGACCATCTTAGGACAAGACCACTAAATGTGTAACAAAGAGCCTTCTTGCCCACAGGACCTCCAACAGGAATTGGGTGCATCTGGGAATATAGCTTTGAGATGAGTGGGGACCAGGTACCATCTATAAAGTAGCTTATACGCATTCTCTTTAGTCCTCACGAAAATAGAGCTTTTAGCGATTCGGGTCTGATTTCGGCCCAATCATCAATTTCTAGTTAAATTCCCAAGTCTTCTTTCCACTTCAGCTCGTATCGATCCTTAATAGGTTGATGAAATGCCACAAGACTATAAAATGTTGAAATTAAACCGGTCGGTTGAGACCTATTCTGACAAAAAGTTTCCAAAGGGGTTAATTGGTAGAGTGTTTTAAACGCTAAGAGAGATTGAAATAAATGCCTTAGTTGAAGATATTAATAGAAACATTTATGGGGGATGTTGTGTATTCTCTGCAAATCTGCAAATTCCGGAAAGATTTGCATGGGTGCTATATCTGTCATAAACCAGAGCCCGCGATTAAACCAGTATTGAGAAAAGGATTTTGGCTGTCCAGGGGGAAAGGACGGGTTGTTCCACAATGGAAACATAATTTCAGGATTAGCTAATAATTGAAAGGCGCGAGTACTATAGTCCCAAATCTGGAGGGAGAAACGAGTAGAAGATGGAAGCAAAAGGAGTGGTGGACGATGTTTAATTGGAATCCACAAAAGGGTGTATGGCGAAAGCAACTGTATGGTATTTTGCCTCTATGTCAGCCCATAGCCTAGTGTTATGTGCGTATTGTCACTAACCAATAACGATTGTCGAACCTCGAGTTGTGTTTCCAAAGCACAAAGATTTATTCGCAAATAGTAGAATAAATATGCTCAAGCAAAGTAATAGTAAATACAGCCATTACTTATCGCAGGCGCTCTGGATCCAGTGCAGTCATTCAATCCTGAAGTCTGGGGACAAGATGTCTGCACTCTGGATCACAAGCTGCTGCTTATATACACAATCAAATACAGTAATACAATGAAGATGGTATAGCTTGCATCTAATTGGTCCGGGTCTCAGGAATGTCCAAGGGGTCGTCAATCATTGGCTGGTTCATCCTAAGGAATCCAAAGGAGGGGGTCATCTCTGCAGGGGTATGCTCTGCTCTTCCCACCAGGATTCCTTAGTATTAAGTAGTTCATAATTCCCTATCATTCATAACTTGCGTATGCACTCTGCGATTCCCTCGCAGAGTGAACCAAACAGTAGGATATGTAACAAGGTTCATTATGATACCACTCATGATGTTATTCCTTTAACCCGTTCCGTGTATTTCACTAATATGCATGTAACTCTGATATAAAATATAAATACTACTATATTTCGACATAACTGACTATGTGTTGCAACTACCATTAATGTGTACTATTTTATAAGTATGCGTGTTTGTGCGAATGTATGGTAAAAGACCAATTACTGTTGCTGCCACGTGTAGTGGATGCGTACGCCCTTTCACGCCGTAGCGTGCCCTTGTACGTCGATGCGTACCGTACGCATCTTTTCAGACAAAGACAACCAAGTTTGCTAGACTTTAATTGAAATGACTTTATTCCAATCACCGTTTCAAGTTCAGGATTATACAATACTTCTTCACAGACCATGATCTCGGTATCTGGTACCACCCTTTCAGTCTCTTTCTCAGTGTTACTCCTATGAGACCGTTTTCACACTTCAACACAGTAGGAACACATTTGACAACTAAACCAATTGCTAAGATGACATCCAGTATAAGGAGAAGGAGCTTACCTACACTCGCAATCATTTCCTGTACCCACTCCCCCAGACCGGAGAACCATTTTGCTGGGTTCAACCATGAGAACCAACCCGCCACCTTTTCCTCGACCTCATATAACGAAGAATTATGGCTCTTTCGAAATTCCCATTTCAGCTGCAAAATTTCATCCATCTTCCGGTCTATAACCTCTTAGGGTCATCAGTATTATTAGTAATGTACGTGCAACATTTGACACCGAACTGGGTGGCCAGTGTCACACAGTACCCACCAGTAATAGAGGTGAGATAATTTAGTACCAGTCTATGTTGCACCAACTCCTTCTTGTATGCTTGTAGCTCCCTTCCAGTATACCTGAAAGTGTCATCATACATCTCGGTGATATTATCTATTAATTTAGCTAGGTCTTGGATATATTTAAAGTTTAATGTTCACTGCCTCCGAGTTCCTGAGCTAGCAGACCTTTTCATAACCCTGGACCAAGTTTGATAATGGGCTGTTCAGAGTATCCTATTAACTTTTCTTCGGCCTCCATTTCATCCGTATCACTCCAGAACTCTCCTCCGTCCTCCATCCTTCTTCACAAAAATAGAATGTCCTAGAAAAAGTAAAAAACAAGGAAAATCCTGGAACAAAAGAAAAACAAAAACCGTCACGGCCATCGCTGGAAAGATAGTTCTGAGGCAACGTCTCTGGTTCAGGTGTCTCAACTGCAGGCTTTAGGTCTCCCGGAACAGGCTCACAAGTGACAGCTCTATGTCGTTGGTCTGAGTTTTGTCTTGCACTTTCTCCGGATTATGGACTCTCCTGCAGTGGGTGGAATGGACCCAAGTGTCTCTCTCTGCAACCTTCAGTGATGTAGTACTGGTCAGCAGCACTTGGTACGGGCCTTCCCAACGGTCTGTTAAACAACCTGAACGTAAGAAATTGCGGATCATAACATAGTCTCCAGGTTCAACATCATGACAGTTCGTCTCTGGCATACCAGGTGACAGCATTTTTAGTTTTTGTTGTTGTTGTTTCAGCTGTCTACTCATTCTTATAAGATATTGTACAGTCACTTCATTATACACTTTAAGTCGTCTTGTGGACTCACGATCAAATGAGGTTGTCGTCCGAACAGTATCTCAAAGGGGGACAGATTAAGAGGAAGTCTAGGAGTGGTTCGAATGCTATGGAGGACCAACGGCAAAGCCTCAGGCCATGCCAACCCTGTTTCAGCCATTATCTTACCCAGTTTGTTCTTTATAGTACCGTTTACTCTCTCCACCTTACCACTGCTTGTGGTCGATAAGGGGTGTGAAGTCTGCTACTGATTCCCATGAGTTTACACATATTTTGGAAGACATCACCAGTAAAATGGGTACCCCTATCACTTTCAATGATTCTAGGGATACCGAACCTACACACAAAGTCTTGTACAATTTTCTTTGCAGTGAACACAGCAGTATTAGTGGCTGCCGGATATGCTTCTACCCAACCGGAAAACACATCAATACACACTAACACATACTTTAGATTCCTGCACGGTGGTAATTGGATATAGTCAATTTGTATTACCTGAAAAGGTCCGTCTGTAGGAGGGATGTGGGATGGCTCAGTTGGAATAGTTTTCCCAACATTTTTCCTCAAACAAGTAAGACATGACATTACTTTCTTACCAGCTTGAGAGGAAAATCCGGGAGCACACCAGTATGCTCTCACCAGTTTGCACATACCTTCTTTACCCAGGTGAGTCAGGCCGTGTGCTGCTTCAGCCAGGCTTGGATAGTATGTTCGGGGAGCTACAGGCTTACCTTGTCCATCCCTCCAGGGTCCTGAGGACTCTTGACCACATCCTTTCGCCTTCCAGACCGCCTTCTCCTGCAGGGAACACAAATCTTGCATTTCAATTAATTTCTGCGTGTCTAATGTCTGAAAAACCATCATAGTCTCGGTCGATACAGTCATAGGTTGCCCTGCTGCCCATTTAGCAGCTTTGTCTGCCCTGTAGTTGCCCAATGACACTGGGTCTTCTTCAAAGGTATGGGCTTTGCACTTTATGACGGCTACTGTTCTGGGTAACTGTATCGCTGTCAGAAGTCCTTTTATGTGTTGTGAGTGTGCCACTGGTGTACCTGCTGCTGTCGTAAAGTTTCTAAGACGCCAAAGGGCCCCAAAATCGTGCACTACCCCGAAGGCGTACCTAGAGTCAGTATATATATTGGCTGATTTACCCTCTGCCAATTCACACGCTCTCCTTAGTGCTACTAGTTCCGCCACCTGGGCTGAGTGAGGTGGGCCAAGGGGTTCAGCTTCTACCACATCCTGGTCGTCTACAACAGCGTAACCAGTACATAGCTCTCCTGTCTCTGTCTGTCTATGGCAACTTATATCTGTATAAAACGTAAAATCTACATTTTCTAAGGGGGTGTCACGTATGTCGGGCCTTGCAGTAAAGGTCTGATTCAGGTGTTCCATACAGTCATGTGTGTCAGTATTCTTGCCTAACTCATCATCACCCAGGGTCTCCTCACCTCCCACCCTTTGTCACATACGGAAGGTATGTAGCTGGATTTAAGGTGCTACATCGTTTGATGGTGATGTTTGAGGGTGCCATCAGGGCTAGTTCCCACTTTGTAAATCTAGCTGAAGAAACATGTCTGGTTTGGGCTGAATTTAACAGAGCTGATACAGCATGGGGTGTATAGATGGTTGAATTATGTCCTAACACTACATCCTCGCTCTTACTTACTAGAAGGGCCGTTGCTGCTACACTTCTGAGACATGTTGGGAGTGATCTTGCCACATTGTCTAATTGTGCACTGTAGTATGCTACTGGTCTGCTAGCGTCACCATGTTTCTGTGCGAGGACACCTGCTGCACAGCCATCAGCTTCTGTACAAAATAGCTCAAAAGGCTTTTCATAATCAGGTATTCCCAATGCAGGTGCTCTAGTCAGACTATCTTTAAGATTAAAGAACGCTTGCTCTGACTCTTCTTTGTGTACAACACGTTCTGATTTTGAGGAAGAGACTAGCTCCTGCAATGGTAATGCCAGAATAGAAAAACCTGGGATCCAGGACCTACAGTATCCACACATCCCCAAGAAAGTACGAATCTGCTTCTGGCTCTGCGGCAGAGTCATGTGTTGTATGGCCTCAATTCTGTCGGTTGTCAGGTGTCTTAGCCCCTTAGTGAGGCAGTGTCCTAAGTATTTGACCTTAGTCTGACATGGCTGTAATTTATCCTTTGCCACCTTGTGCCCTGTTTGTGAAAGATGAAGCAACAACAATTTAGTATCATGTAACATGACATAAAAGAATCAGAGCACAACAACAAATCGTCCACATATTGAATTAGAACAGACCCATTGTGGGGTTGAAAGGATTGCAAACAGTCATGTAAAGCTTGGGAGAAAATACTGGGGCTGTCAATGAACCCCTGGGTAGTCTGGTCCATGTGTATTGCACTCCCCTGTAGGAGAATGCAAAAAGGTATTGGCAGTCAGGGTGAAGAGGGACTGAGAAGAAAGCAGAACATAGATCAATGACAGTAAAATGTCTGGCAGACGGTGGAATCTGCATGAGGATGACAGCTGGATTCGGCACTACGGGGAATTGGCTCTCAACAACTTTGTTAATTCCCTTAAGTCCTGGACTAATCTATAGCCCCTCCCCCCACTCTTCTTCACAGGGAAAATGGGACTATTTGCTGTACTGGCTGTACGAATTAAAATCCCTTGTTGTAACAGCCTCTCAATAACAGGATATACCCCTAGTTCCACCTCCGGTTTTAATGGATACTGTGGGATTTTTGGAGCTATCCTACCACTTTTTAGATTGACCATGACAGGGCTACGTTTGCCATCAGTCCAGTGTCCTGTCCATCTCTGGTCCATAGGGAACCTGGTATTTCCAGCAACATCCCCTTTACTTGAGATGGACTTTGTTCTATAACAGGAGAGTGTAACATTAACCTTTGAGGGGTGTCCAATATATCCTGTACCTCATGTGCGACCTTA